>NC_064634.1:515963498-516140936 GCF_023864275.1 Schistocerca cancellata
TTGCAAAATCTGCTTGTGCTCTTTTATGCGTGTCATGTTATAATATAAGTCGCAGTGTTAAGCAGCAGCAGCCAGCGCAGTAGCGCAGAGGAAAATGGTGAGTTTCAAGTCATCAGAACCAATTGATAAGCGAGACAATTAGTAAACGCTCTTTCATTTGTGGCAAGTATCTGCCAGTTACATGAAAACGTGAAAGTGTAATTATGTGATACAGGAGGCACAAACCAGATAAGTTAGACGTTGCCTACCACTTACGCTTGGTCATGAACAGAAAAGCTAAAGAGAATAAGTTGCTTCGAATGCATAGTAACACATTGCTTAACTTTAATTAATCCATGAGGCATATAAGAAACAGAATCAGTTTGCATAATGTCACAATAAGTGAAACAGACGCTAAACGTAGCAAAAGGCCGCTCAATTGCTTAATAGTAATACGTTTCTAAGAAACACATGTGGTCGCAACTCAATGCAAGTGTTAGAAACGCGTGAAGAACACGAGTCATGCTCCACTCGAGAGTCAGTCAGGTGTTCTATTTCTTCCTAAAATGCTTCACGCAGAATGCAGTTCCATCTCTTAACAAGTATAACGAGATTTTTTATTGATATTGCTACGAGCAGATTGCTATGTATAATACAAATATAACATGTTACCCATTGCCATTACTTCTGATGTCAACCAATGTTATTTACACGAAGATGAAATAGTTCATTAAAACAGTTGACTTGTATACAACTCTTACACGAGTTAGAACCATACTTTTAAACACATTGATGACTCTTATTTTACGCTCAGATTTCGCACGCTGTGGCAGCAATTCAATCTCATTTAGGTTTAAGATTGTCGATTACTATCTGACAGTAAGGAAAATTTATTATAAAACAGGAGACTAATAAAGATAAGCTTCCTTTCGTCAGCTTGGAGGAAACAGGGCCATAAGCATGTCATTAACGATTTCTACACCGTAGGATCATATACCGACTGCCTGGTAAATGTCTTTCCATTCTCCTGATAGAAAATATGCGTGAGAAAGCGACAATTTATAATATGCCAGTATAATCTGATCCTGCCTAAGTAAACCTATCCATAGCAGAGATTTCAAACTGTGTATGACTTCATTCTAATTTAACATATAAATAAATTACACGAGACAAGTTAACCTGGTGTAACAAATGAGGAATTAATTAAAAAAAAAAAAAACAGCTGAACATATGAGTCTCTTAGCGGGCAAACGGTGCGCGCACTACCTGTGTCCACCTGGTCGCCGGGCTTACCAGTTAGGAACGCATCAGAAGAATACCTTTCACGTACAAAGTGTACGAAGTTTGCAAAGAGAAGAATCATAGCCCTTTCCTGATGCTTAATGATACAATAATTCACCTCAAACACACTTGATATATTTCAATAAACTAATGACTCATTTTAAAAGCAATTATCTCCTTTAATTATAAACATGAAAAACTTTGATGCTTTTCATCAGACTCCCGTCGCAAAGAATTTTTATAGGGGGTATGGCTTATTTCATGTGTAGTAAGACATACGTACAAATAAAAATTTTAAACCCTCTATCTCTGGGTGTGTAAGACAAATTTCTATCATTGAACAGCTGTTTTTGCGGATTTGGCAAGCATTTACACCTGGCCAACACCAGCATAAATAAATACATTATTTGTTTCCCACTCATACACAGCATTCATACCTTTACACTGACATCCTATCAAAATCTTATTACGTGGCTAAGTGCCACTATTGAATGTCTAACAGAAAAACATATGAAATTTCCCGAAAACTGGCAGAAATGCCTTAAAAAATGTGAGCATTTAAAGGTTACATCCTATCGTCCCCATATTTACGTTAGTATTAAAGACTGAGTTTCTTAGCCAATGTGCCTTAAGGAAAAAATATGAAAAGCATGTCTATTATAGACCGACAAGAAAATTTTACCTTCTGCAAAAACATTAAAACATTAAAATTCAATTTGCGCTCTTCAAAGCTAATAAAAGAAAATTGAAACTGAGGCAAATATACACTCCTGGAAATTGAAATAAGAACACCGTGAATTCATTGTCCCAGGAAGGGGAAACTTTATTGACACATTCCTGGGGTCAAATACATCACATGATCACACTGACAGAACCACAGGCACATAGACACAGGCAACAGAGCATGCACAATGTTGGCACTAGTACAGTGTATATCCACCTTTCGCAGCAATGCAGGCTGCTATTCTCCCATGGAGACGATCGTAGAGATGCTGGATGTAGTCCTGTGGAACGGCTTGCCATGCCATTTCCACCTGGCGCCTCAGTTGGACCAGCGTTCGTGCTGGACGTGCAGACCGCGTGAGACGACGCTTCATCCAGTCCCAAACATGCTCAATGGGGGACAGATCCGGAGATCTTGCTGGCCAGGGTAGTTGACTTACACCTTCTAGAGCACGTTGGGTGGCACGGGATACATGCGGACGTGCATTGTCCTGTTGGAACAGCAAGTTCCCTTGCCGGTCTAGGAATGGTAGAACGATGGGTTCGATGACGGTTTGGATGTACCGTGCACTATTCAGTGTCCCCTCGACGATCACCAGTGGTGTACGGCCAGTGTAGGAGATCGCTCCCCACACCATGATGCCGAGTGCTGGCCCTGTGTGCCTCGGTCGTATGCAGTCCTGATTGTGGCGCTCACCTGCACGGCGCCAAACACGCATACGACCATCATTGGCACCAAGGCAGAAGCGACTCTCATCGCTGAAGACGACACGTCTCCATTCGTCCCTCCATTCACGCCTGTCGCGACACCACTGGAGGCGGGCTGCACGATGTTAGGGCGTGAGCGGAAGACGGCCTAACGGTGTGCGGGACCGTAGCCCAGCTTCATGGAGACGGTTGCGAATGGTCCTCGCCGATACCCCAGGAGCAACAGTGTCCCTAATTTGCTGGGAAGTGGCGGTGCGGTCCCCTACGGCACTGCGTAGGATCCTACGGTCTTGGCGTGCATCCGTGCGTCGCTGCGGTCCGGTCCCAGGTCGACGGGCACGTGCACCTTCCGCCGACCACTGGCGACAACATCGATCTACTGTGGAGACCTCACGCCCCACGTGTTGAGCAATTCGGCGGTACGTCCACCCGGCCTCCCGTATGCCCACTATACGCCCTCGCTCAAAGTCCGTCAACTGCACGTACGGTTCACGTCCACGCTGTCGCGGCATGCTACCAGTGTTAAAGACTGCGATGGAGTTCCGAATGCCACGGCAAACTGGCTGACACTGACGGCGGCGGTGCACAAATGCTGCGCAGCTAGCGCCATTCGACGGCCAACACCGCGGTTCCTGGTGTGTCCGCTGTGCCGTGCGTGTGATCATTGCTTGAACAGCCCTCTCGCAGTGTCCGGAGCAAGTATGGTGGGTCTGACACACCGGTGTCAATGTGTTCTTTTTTCCATTTCCAGGAGTGTATTACAAATGTCCTACTTCTTTCGGCAGAGTGCCTAACATTATATTTAACAGATTACGAGCATCCTTATTAGTATTTACATACATTCACATGAGCAACACTTGTTTTATGTTGTACACTTACAGCATCCATACCAACTCTGCAGTCTGTTTGCAGTCATTCATTCATTTTAAGTTTTTTTTTCAGTATATACAATTAATCACATTGAAAGGTCTCTGTTGGATTTCTTTCATGTTAATTTCTTAAATCTTTCATTTACGGCATAAATTCCTCTTCTAAATTTAATGTGGTGTTTCTGACTATCTGGGAGGAGACTGAGCAGCGAAACGTGTTACTTTTACACATAAAAAAGAACGATCTGTCACACTACTACACTTTAAAACACAGTTTATATGTAATTAATGTCACACAGTCTCATACGGAACCTACATCCGCTTTCTTTTATATACTGTATATGATAAGGTACTGTCATTACCCTTCCCTTCTGTGTGAAAGAATGAATGAGCAAATGTATTTCTAGTTGCATGCTGGATGGTAGCAGACAAGCCTGTCTGCTAGAGAACAGTAGGACCAACGTCGGAACAGGTAGCTACGCTTTCTAAAAGCAAAGAGGTTTCTATCCTTAGTATGGTCCTGTCCGTCCCTTGTCATGTTGGTATAGGAAGCTGCCCCTCTGGCCATTTCCGTTGGTATTTGTGAGCCACCCTCAGGAAGGGACCAGGTCAGTCTGGCCGTGGCGAGAGTCTGAAGTGGTAAGATCTCTGGCTAAGCGCGTGTCTGCTAAGTCCGTAGGACAATGGATTGCTTAAGTTCAGCCAAACTGAAAATTTAATCACCTTTATTTCAGGTTTAGCTCTAAAATATCTAATGTTATCTTAAATTGCAACGCAGTGTAATTCGAGTGTGAAGTTCAGAATATATTCCGGTAGTTGCTTTGTCACTACTTTATGAGTAAAGTGGAACCACATGTTGATCAGTAACTCTAACTAGTATCATCAATCTTCAATGCGAATGTGCATGAGATTATAACGTCTTGCCTTGACAATATTTTTCAATATAGCAACTTTTCTTTATGTTCAACCCACGTGGGGTGTACTTTGTGAGACCAGTACCACGTGCTTATACAGTTGTTTCACCCATCAGGTTAATAGTAAGACGATAGTAACCAGTTCGAGGTTTTTCTTTAGTAAATTGCGTTTCGACGTAATTTATTTTAATTATCAAAATTATTGTGGAGTTACACTCTTTGTGTAAACCAAGTTGACCACGTGAAGCATGTGGTGTAATCATCAAAGTAGCCCTCAGCTATTCTTTTCGGGAAGATTTCACAAAGAGTTAATATGAATTTAGTATATCAGTGTGTGGTAATTTCATGACGGACAGGATTGTGCTACGAACGTAACTTCTTTGGGTGAAAATTGAATCGGTTGGTTGTGGTTAATTTCCTCTTGCATATGTTTCAACGTTCTTTGTGTGTTGTTTTATGAATGCAGTGTTGTATGCAGTCTCCCAATCTTGGCTCCATATTTGATGTGTTCCGTAACATTACAAACTCACATTTTCACAGTCCTAAATAAGGCACCAGCTTAGTTATGACTCACATTTAATATGCTGAAATTTCAATGATCAATGTTGAAATAAATTTCCAAATATAAACTGATTTATTTCTTTTTGTTAAAGTTCTCTTATATATATATATATATATATATATATATATATATATATATATATATATATATGTCGTATGACTATTACAAGATTATATTAATGTTAGTCTGGTTGGGAATTCGGTAAGCTAGACTGGATACCTGGTGAAACAGTTGCTCAGTAAGGCAAGGTTAACTTCCCCAGACAGTTCACAGCTTTTAACCCGCTTTTATTGTCTATCAGCACCACTTACATAACAAATTAATGCAACAACGTTACACATGGCCACCCTGTTCTGTGATTCCGCTAGACTCTGGAATATCTGAAACGTTAGATTGCGAGCGTTGTATAATCTTAATTTTGTCCCTGCAGCGCTCAAACAACTTCTGCGTTGTTTCTGAGCAGACTTTCAAATGATTCACGGCGTTGTTGAGCGGCGTTGTGTTGTTTGTCTTGTTGTTTTGTTTTCTATATTGTGTGTTTTATATGCGTGTGTGTGTGTTTTTTTTTTCTCGCTTGTAAATTGCACTGCTTCGATCAAAGTTAAAAATTTGTTTTGCGTGTGAAAAAGTGCGTGCTAGGTTGGGTACCTTTCGTGTAACTGTCGTAATTTTTGGGGGATACATTTATTGTGATTAGTGTGTTGCGTACCGGGTATAAATTGAACTAATGCAGACACATAACCAAGCTAAAAGTAGGCGGTCCAACAACTTAAGCAACATGGACCAAGGGGATAATTTGATTTCGAATATTAACGCGTCGGACGGTTCCGAAAATGCAATGGGGAATACTTCAGAGGAAATGCAAAACAGGACGAACTGGCTCACAGCAGAGCCAGAAATTAATTTGCCCCCTACTAACCAAATTGATTTGGCAGAACTCATGAAAGCCTTATTGCAACAAAATAAAGAAAACGCAGAGAAATCAGAAAAATCGTTCCGAGAACAAAATGAATCATCTGAAAAATCGATTCGAGAGCTAGGCGAACAATTGACAGAGAAATCTGAAAAATCGATCCGTGAGCTAGGCGAACAAATGACGCAAAAATCTGAAAAATCGATCCGGGAGCTAGGTGAACAAATGACGCAGAAATCAGAAAAATCGTTCCGAGAACAAAAAGGATCATCAGAAAAATCGATCCGCGAGCTAGGCGAACAAATAAACAAAAAACTAATCCAGCAGACAAATAAAGTCGACAAGTCGATGCAGAGAGTGTCCGATGCTATCTCACAAAGAATAAACAATCTGGCAAGTGAAATAAAAAGTGATGTTATGAAAGAATTAGGTAGTACATTTGAACAAATCGATGACCGTCTGCAAGCCTTAGAACAGGGCAAGAGGAGTCGCGATGCGGAATCGAAAGAGAGCGAAGAACAGCTATTTAGGAATTTCGAAGCGCTGATAGAAGACTGCCAAAGAGAACACCAGCAGGTACTCTCGAGGGTCCAGGAGGCGGAAACGCATTGTCCAGCGTCCGTTAGCAACACAGTATCGGACAACAGTCAAGCTATTCTCGCACTCGAACAGCAAGTAGAACAATTGAAACAGACTGGGGCGGAGGACAACAGACAAATACATGATAAGATTGCGGCATTGGCGGACATCGTAGGCTTGATGAAGGTGACGGAGAGCGATAGCAATACTACACCGGTAGCGGTCGCAGAGACCGAAGAAATGCGTTCGCTGCTTAGATTTCAGAAGGGACAGTTCGAAGTGAACAGGCGGCACAAAGCTGTAACAGGCGAATTACAAGAACACGTGGCGCATCTGGAAAGCCGCATGGGGTGTGATGCCGAACTCGCCAATAGCACTAAAAATAGCCGTACGCACAGTGCAGAGAGAGACTCCGGCCACGAGGGAGATTTTGACGACAGGGAAGAACGTATTTTGAGGGGCAGACATGAGAAAAATAGAAACATTCAAGGGCCTCGCCGGGAGGAAATGCGGGGATTTGATTTCAAACATTTCCTTACTGTGAGAAAGTTTGAGATATTTCGAAATTCGGAAAAAGGAATACATCCACGAGCATGGCTCGAGCAATTTGAGTTCTGTCTTCCCCCGACTGGCTATTTGGAAGGCGAACCGGCGATTCGCATGACGTCGGCAGCACGTCACTGCAACTCCAAAAAAAAAAAAAAAGGTTCAAATGGCTCTGAGCACTATGGGACTTAACTTCTGAGGTCATCAGTCCCCTAGAACTTAGAACTACTTAAACCTAACTAACCTAAGGACATCACACACATCCATGCCCGAGGCAGGATTCGAACCTGCGACCGTAGCGCTCACGCGGTTCCAAACTGAAGCGCTTAGAACCGCACGGCCACACTGGCCGGCACTGCAACTCCACTCGGGAGCTTCGACAAGCCTTTCTGTCCGCCTATTGGTCGGAAGCGGCACAAGATAGGGTCAAACATGGCATAATTATGCTGCCAAATTTGAACCAGGCTGGTTTCAGCAGCCCTGCACGCCTATTCGACCACATGCTGCAGGCAAATCAATTTCTATACGATCCATACGGGCCTGTGGAACTAATTAGGATGTGCATCACCAAATTGCCGATGCACTTGCGCCACGTCATTCTTGCCGGACGATGCAAAGAGGACGTGGAAACATTTAAGACACTTCTCCAAGAGTTGGAATATAATACAGCAGAATGCTCGCCTAATCAGGCACAAAGTTATTACGGGGCACAGCAGCGCGATCGCAGTCGTGGCCGTAGTACTAATCAACAGCGTGACTGGTCGTCGCGACGCGACCGGAACAATAATCGGGACCGGCCGTATAGAAACTGGGGTAACAGTCACAAACACAGGTGGAACAACGGAAATGATCGAGGACGTGGACAAGATCGTGAACGCTACAGGTATGGAAACCAGAATCGATACTATGATGAATACGTTGGGAATAGGACTGTAGCCTGAGCACCTCATGATGTTGAAATTCGGCCGGCTAACCCTACACACAATCCAGCAAATGGAAATGAACGAAACCGGCAATGACAAACGATCAGCGCAGAAGGCGCCCAATCGGAACAAATGAGCGACATGGCAAATGAGTAGAAAGGACAGTGAGAAGTAGAGAGGACGGTGAGGAGAAAGAATTGATTAGTTTAAATTTGTGACGTATGCATTTTGAATAATATGTTGGTAAAAATAATGATAAAGATGTTTCTACGTGATTGATTGAAGTGATGTTTTTAAATTTTTTCTTTCCTTGTGCAATTAGGATTTAGGTTGGTTCAAAGGCGAAGATAAAAGGTTTCTTTGTGAACGAGTGAAATGCTATTTATGTTTTTTTTTTTTTTGTGTAAATTGAAACGAGTAGCTCCTGAGAGAAGCAAGATCTGTGTTGAATTAATGCAGAACTCAGGGGAATATCCGATCTGTGGGTATTATGGGTCTGGCAAACCCTGGTCCCCAGCTGTTAGTAGCCTTGTTTCCGATTTTCCACTTTCAGTGCTACTATCTATCTATTACTATTCTATATCTGTCAGTATAAATGAGGATCTCTTACTATAGAATGCGTGCTGTATGAATATTTTAAGATAGGAGAACTCTGAGAAAGGAAAGAGGAAGTTTAGAATCTTGAAAACAGGATGCGATAATACGATTGTTTAACCATTGGCTTGCCAATATATGTTAATATTGATGATATATGTCTTTTTTGTTCTTTACAGCTGAGTGTGTAAAGTGCTGTCTGTGGGTTTCGTCAGTATATTGATTCCCTTCAAGGTGAAAGATGAATTGTGGTTTGTGTAATTTACGTGGCCCTGAAATATTATTGTGGTAGTCAAATACGAGCAATTTTTCAGCAAATGAAGAATGGAACAGAAATATGGATCCTTTTTGTAGTCTTGACTGATGTTGAGCCGGAGCCTAAAAAATTATTCTGCGTTAATACTTGTCCTAGAAAAGCGACGTTTATGTGTTTTGCTGATGCTGTGAGCATTACAGCTTACTGTTTTCGCTGGTGCGGGATGCACTGCAGCCTATATGATTTGTACTGAGGAAATTTCCCTCTTGAAGGTAGAGGAAGATTAAATAATTTTGACTATGGGGCCGAAGGAAAGCTTGGTTTAAGGTAATAAGGATGAAGCAAAACATTTGTGATTTAAACTACAGGAGGATTCGGATCTTTTGTGTCAGTTGTAAGTTCAATAGGATGTTAAGATGAAACTGTTTTACAGAATAGAGGAGACCACAATTTTGCCATTCATGAGAAATGAATCCAGAATAACCACCACTGGCGAAATAACTGATTTGGAAGCGAAAGGTAACTTAAAGAAGGAACGAAATGGGTAAGAAAATGTAGTATAACCTGTATAAGGAAAATATTTTTACCCTGCTCAGAGTCATCTATGTGATTAATTCTTGTGATAACGTAATTTTAGATGAAATTTTCTTACTGTTTTATGTGTGAATATATGAGTATGATAAATGTATAATTGCGAGTCTCTTATCAGCTATGTCAACTGGTATAAATGTTTTGCTTCTCTATTTTTCTCGTATCAATCCTAGTAACTTATCGTATGGTGCAGAACTCATCGGAAAATAATATGTGAACTCTTTCGGATCCGTGATTCTGATTTCAGTAAAATTAACATCTAACCAGTTGCTTCTTTTTTGGCGTGTAAATAACCATTGTTCTTTTTACTGTGTATGTTTAAGGAAAGTTCTCCATATTTATCATGTGACAAGACATATGCGGCGAGCGTCAGGAAGAGGACGAATTAGAACAATGTTGTAGTGGTGTAAACACTTTGTTGAAGTAGCATTAAAGTAGCTTGTTGGATTAACTAGTAGTGGATAGAAGTAGAATTTTGAGTAATACGACAACCGGTGATATATTTGAGAGTGCCAGAAATTGTTGAATATTGTGTTTTAGTAACAAGTAGAAGTAATACTGGACCTTATGACGCACTGCAAGGTATAGGTTGTCGTATGACTATTACAAGATTATAATTAATGTTAGTGTGGTTGGGAATTTGGTAAGCTAGACTGGATACCTGGTGTAACAGTTGCTCGGTAATGCAAGGTTAACTTCCCCAGACAGCTCACAGCTTTTAACCCGCTTTTTTTGTCAATCAGCACCGCTTTCATAACAAATTAATGCAACAACGTTACAACATATACTACACCAAAACAAGAAAACTCTGTACCTCACCTATACCTAACACTAGACCATATAAAAACATCATAGTTATGAAAGAAAACTCTTAACTAAACACATAAAACATATGAAAACATAGTAGGCATCAATTACATATAAGCACATAATTGTCATAAAAGGAACATCTTAACTAAGACATGAACACATAGAAAGAGAACACACAAACAAACTAATGCAAAACTTCATGCTGGCAGTCCTATTTGTTGTCTGAAATGTGGTTCTTTGGGATGTTTGATTTCTGTGTCTGTAACTTAGTGCACATATCAAAAAAAATGTTCTCATATTTGTTTCACTTTTAATGGTCACCTGGTGCTGCTGTTGCACTAGTCAGAGATCACTGTTAAGAGGGAGAGGCCCATGAAGCAATTGCAGACTGCTAGGTAAGGGTGCAGTTCGTTTTCTGCATCGATGGTACGCCACTCAACTCTCCTGTGGCTCGCTGAACATTGAAGCACTTTGCCTGGCCTCTTGATAGACAAGCCAAAAACATGGTGACGTTGTACTGCTATGATTGGCCTCTTGATAGACAAGCCAAGTTTTCCATGCTCTTCTTTTCTTCTTGTTGACGCCCATAGTATGGCGTGAATTGAACGTTTTCTTGATGCGCGAGAGGACAATTTGGTAGGCGCCTTTTGTCCCCACTTGCGCGGTATAGCGCCGGGAAGGTATATGGGATTTACCAGATGGTTCAAGATTTCCGATGTCAGATAGGAATACAGATCGACAGACGAAATATTAGGTGAGGTTTCCGCCTTCCAGTTCTCCTGTGATGTTGTTCTGTGCCTTTGCCAAGGATTCCTTGGACAGTAACGTGCGTCGGCTGTGTTTATCTGTCTGGAGCGTTGAACTGGCTGCATGTGGCTCGGCATTGTCGCCTTCGGCGTCGCCCTTTGTGCTACGCTGTCACTGCTCGGCGGTAACCAGATTACAAGGTATTTTCTTGCGGCCGCTCGACCCTTATGCCCAGGCGCTGCGAAGCCCTCCTCGTTTATCCGCCTGGTCCTTTGTGACCGGTAAGCTCCCCTTTCTCTCTCTCTATGTTGTGTTCAGCCTCCCAAAGCTCCTTTTCGTTTCTGCGTACATAACTTTAAAGTACATTTTAGAAACAAATACAAATCTACCCTACTTTCATTCATTTAGATGTTATTACAGTTAAGTCCTTGTTGCTGGTCACTTCCTGTAACCTTTCCATGCATTACAATTTACTGCTGAACTTGTCAATCGTTCCATCATTATTCTCATTTAAAAGGACTGAGTTACTTCACTCAATTCAGTTATAAAAGTTACATCCTCTGGGGGCCTGCCCTCTGTGAAGCGTGCCGACATGGGCGCGTGACCGCCGCTCGCCCGTGGGCACTGCCTGTGTCCACCTGGTCGCCGGGCTTCCCAGCGAGGAACGCATCAGAAGAACTCCTTTCATGCACAAAGTGTACCAAGTTTGCAAAGAGAAGAATCATAGCCCTTTACCGGTGCTTAATGACACAATAATTCACCTCAATCACACTTCATATATTGCAATAAACTAATGACTGATTTTAAAGGCAATTATCTCCTTTAATTATAAACATGAAAAGCTTTGACACTTTTCAACACAGTGATGCAAAGTCATCAATTAATATGTCACCCCAGTATTAAAAGATTTGAGAGTGCCAGAAATTGTTGAATATTGTGTTTTAGTAACAAGTAGAAGTAATACTGGACCTTATGACGCACTGCAAGGTATAGGGAGAACCGTTAGGTGCACATTGCTCAATACTTTCATGTGAAACATATCAACCTACAACCAGAAGTACATGACAACAGAGATAACGAGAGAAAAGTTATCGCAACAGCCTCTACTCTAGCTACTAAAAATATATGTAAAAATGTTTATTGTGTTTATCATAAAATTTTGGAGTTAGGCCTGCACGCCTTTGTATTTTATGACGTGTTTATGTATTTTTTATCTGACAGTCTACCCCCTCCCTCTGAACTTGCCTCCCCACTTTGAAATGTATCTTCAGTTTCATTTTATTGTGTTATGTATAAAAATATTCAATGCAGTTAAGAAGACGCTCAAACTGAGCTATTGGGAAATAACAGATATAAATATACCATATTACTACAACTTTGTTCATCTGAAACTAGCAGTTGAGGGAAACATTCCAAATAGGAGGACATACCTCATTATCTGAATATTGTAAATAATTATTTGCTCTCACTGAGAGACACGCAGGCGCTGCTCTTAAAGCAAAGAATGTTTTTCGTGCCGAATCCAAGCACAGTGTGCGGGCCATGACGCACGTTACTTCAATCATTCAGGTACAGGAACAATCCTCAGTAGAAAGGGAGATAGGAAAAGATTAGCCCATGAAAACTGGTAGCAGTTACCTGCACTAACAAACATTCAGAATCATTGTCATTAACGGTGACTCCACAAGCTCTATCGCGTGTTCCAAAGTAACGCATACCAACTTGCGAAGAACTCGCTTTGTGGCCGCGCCAGTACGCCTTCAGGCAAACGGAAAGGCCGAAACGCGTAATCTGTCGGTTGACGCGAGACTAGACACCTATTGATTTCTACAGTAGTCCGAGTAAGTTTGGATCGATTCAGAGGACGCGGTTATTTACGCTACTGATGGGGCACAGTGCGTGTACGTCCGTTCTGCTGGAATTGGGCGTCCGTGACCGCATGTCCCTGCATTTAATTTTTTAACCCTCCTATTTTGTCAGTTCTGTTCTGTATTTTTTTCTTCTGCCGATGAGGAGCTAGCCGGATTAATCGGGACTAAGCCCTCCGACAGTACTGTCGCAGTCACATACTTTTCCAGCCACGTTATACCAAGGTATCGCTCCTCTCTCGTTGCATTGATCCGTCTTGCTTCTTCAGGCAGAAGTAATTAACCAAGTATATCACTTACATGTCAGAAAGTAAAGCCTTACGAAGATGTTGAACACTTTGTACTTCGGTAACCCACTGCATTCCTTTAGAACTTTGCTGCCTGTCACTTGTCGCAAACTGTGTCCTTTCGTCATTCCGTTTGCTACCGCGCACATTGCTGAATGGCAATTGTTCCAATCGAGTGGGCATTTCAAGCGTTACGTCTATGTCTGTAGCTTTACTGGTTATTCGATTCTTTCAATGGATTTTGTATAAGTATGGCTACTGTAAATCCTACAAACCTCCACAACCGATTATATGAGGTCTCCAGCTAGATGGGGGCGGGGGGGGGGGGGGGCGGGGGGGTGTAACGTATGATGGGTCACACTAACTCACAGGCATGGCCCTCCCTATATGTTAAGTTATCAAGTTTTTTTAACAGTCAATTCAAGTTTTATGCAAATTTGTTAAGAACGATTTTATGGGTATGCAGTTTTCTGATGCCAGGAATAAAAACAATCTATTTGTAATGAAAAAATTTGATATCTGATTTGTTCAGTTGCCAATAACGCCTCTTTCAGGCTTATTCTGTATTCGTAACTATCACTTACCGTTAGTTTACCTTCTGTTTACTGTGAGTCGCTTGAGCCTCCATCGACGCGATTCCCGCCTACGAGTGTCGCAGTCGCTGGTACTTGACACGCTCTCATTCGGCCAGCCGGACCCCTAACCATCTCGACTCCATGTCCACATTACGGCGCCCAGTTGACCGTGCACTTTGGCTCAGCTGCGGTCCAGCTGGTCGCCGCCACTGCGCCCCTCCACCACCTTGGCTCCATGCATGTATCATACATCGATTACTGGCCAGCTTCACAATGTGTAAAAAAAAAGACCTTAACTATAGTAACAGGGACTTCTAATTGTGAACGATTCAAGTGAGACCAATAGATAATAATACCACGAAGTAAAAACTCAAACTTTGTAACCCCTGCCCAAATGGTATGTTTCATAATCAACGTTTTAAAATGAGAATTAAATCCTCCATTAGTTTTAAGACTCCTCTTTTGAATAAAAAATGTCAAATATCATTTGTCTTCCATGTAAGTCAAAAGAAAAACTTCTTGTGTTTTGAATTGGTCATTAAGAGCGATTAGTTTCAGCCTCTGTAACAATCACAGACCTGTAATCGGCTCTCATCGAAGGGGTAAGGAATTGCACATGATAACGGGCGGGTAACAATGGCAAAAATATTTTATTATATTCTACTTCCATCATTTTGACTTAACCTCAGGCAGTGACGTGAGCAGTTACATAAACTACTCTGCAGTACATGTGGCCAGCTCCCACGCTATTAGGCTGAACTAGGGTAATTCCTGAGTGAGAAACGCCAACTTTCTGCCACAAACCTGTCAATGGGAGGACTGGGTGCTATCAAGTGAGGTACACAAGAAGGTCTGCGAGGTAAAGGCCACAACAGCGGGTCAGTCTTTTGCCTGCCAGCTTCCTTACCACCTGGATGTGTCTACCAGTCCTTCCTGTTGAGGGTGAAATGCTCTCTTTATACCACATGCAGTTCAGTCTACGACCATACCCAGTTTTCGTGAATATTGTACACCTTAGTGGTAGTTCAGGAAATTAAGCACATCTTCCCCTGAATCGTGGCATTTCCCATTTTACATGTAGGAAAAACACCCTGGATGCCCACCTTAGCTCTTTATACCATCTTGGCATGTACAATTGATTGGAGCTAAAGTTTGCATATATGTTGAGTTACATGATGGTGTGTCTTTGGAAGCATAGTTTTAAATTATATGAATGAATTAACATATATGGTATCTAAGGTGCAAAAATTAATCAAATGATCATGGGAAAATAATCAAAAGTTGCTGAAACATGACTGAGAATGCACATGCATTATGTAAGACCAAGAAAATAAAAAGACATAAAAGAAATTATTTTAGATGGGGTTAGTAGAGAAGATATCATAAATGATCAAAATATCCACGGGTGTGCTGCTGGTCTATAGTGTCCAACGGGCACAATATTTCGGCGATCATACATGTCGCCATCATCAGGTGAACTGACGGACTGAGCTCCTGTGAATGTGCCGGCACGGAGATCCGTACGCTATGGCTGCTCAGAGGGAACTGGATTGTGTCGCAGCGGCGGCCGATTTAAATACCCTCCGCCCGCGGCGCGCACCCTCCGCCGTCCGCGCCCCGCACCGCAGTCGTGCGGTGGAACAGATTGCGACGGCGTCTGAGATGACGTCGGTGTGATGGCTCTGTCCGCCGTGGTCGTCACAACTATACGTTTGCTCGATTTACTCTTGATTAACCCAATCGCTGGTTCCCAAGCCTTGCTAAGATTATAGCCACAGTCACGGTGCCTGATTATGACATAACTGCTACCATTTACAAAGGAATATGAGATGAGAAATCACAATGTTGTAAGAGATATGGTGACTCAAACACTAAATATTTGAATGATTATAATCACCAAAATTAATTACATTTGTTGATGCAAATAATTTGTATGACTGATTTCAAATGGGAGTGAAATATTAATGAGAGTTGAAGTTTATTTTTTTTATCCAAAAGAACTTAATGATAAGTGTAATGATTTACCAGCAGTGCCTGAGAATTTGTATGAAGTTTTAGCTACCCTGTGTGATAAATTTAATTATGTTGTTCATTGTACTTACAAAAAAGAACACAGTTTAAAAAAGTGCATTGATCTCAACAAATAAAGGTGAATCAATGCAATAAACTATTTTGAGACAGCTTTCATAAACTCATGAACGACAGTGTTTTTGGTAAGAAAATGAAAAACATTTGAAATTGAGTGAATATAAAATTAGTCTCCAACAGCAAAATGTGTGAGAAACTTGAAGCCAATAGTTAATAATAATATCACAGCAGTCGATATAAAAAAGGCAAAAGTTAAGTTCACTTAAAAGAATTGATGTATAACTTCCAATATATTGTGCTCAATTATAAATATGACACAACAACTGAATTTTACTAAACAGATTCTGAGGACAGTTGGGACAGACCTAACAAACCCAAGACATACTGAGAAGTAGTGGGACACACCAATCCCAAGATTGCATGCATGCAACATTGTGTGTGCATGAAATTTTGCACTCCATGGCCAACCATGACTGGCATCAATTACTTTCCATAGATCAAACTTCCTTGTGGATAAGTAGTTTAAAACAAATTTTCAGTGGTGATTATTTTGATATATTACACTCAATAAATTTGTAGTCGATAAGTTATAGCTCTTCCAATACTTTAAATCAAATAAGATGTGTTAGGTATAATGGTATTTTAGTTATATTACACTCAATAAATTTATTCTTCCATGGACAACAGTGCTATAAATATTTTACATGAAATAATTGTCACCATTTGCTTTATGTAGTTAGTAATGTTAAGTATATTAAGTTAAATAAATTTATATTCCCATGAATTATAGGACTATAAACATTTTAAATCAGATCAATAATGTTATTAATGTTAGATGTGATAAATTCAATAAATTCATATTTCAATGACATATGGTCATTTAATTATTTTAAACCTAAGTATTGATATTCATTATACAGTAGTACTGTATTAGTACTCATATTATTTTATATGTATTGTATGAATAAAAATTGTGATG
Organism: Schistocerca cancellata; assembly: GCF_023864275.1. NCBI lineage: Eukaryota > Metazoa > Arthropoda > Insecta > Orthoptera > Acrididae > Schistocerca > Schistocerca cancellata. The sequence goes on from NC_064634.1 coordinate 515,980,291, forward strand.
ATCTGTATCAAACCAGAGTTTGGACTGAAGATAACAGCAACATCATTCATAAAATGTATAAGCTGTTATTAATAGGTAGTATTTTAAGTATGATGGGTTTGATAGGTACATTTATGTGCAATCAATATGTCGGAAGTACTAGATATGCTGCGGATATTAGGAATAATGAATATGGTAAATTTGATAGGTATATTAATTTACATTTCACAATATCAAAATGCAATTGATGTATCACATCATAGTGGAGACTGACCAAAAATGTCCCTCTGTACAGGTCATTATTATTAAAACAACAGGCCCTGATATAATTATTTCGATGATAATAACCTGGAAATAGGGAAAAAAGTATTGAAAAAGTGTTGTTTTGAATTTTGTGCTGGAATGTACATTACATATCTAGTTGCTATAATCCTGTTCTTTCTTCTGGTTAGTGTGTTCTGCATATTCGTTTCTGTCGATTCTCCAGATAGACACAAAGCCCACACCTAACACAGTACAACAGGTTATATGCTAACTAGCTCCGCAGATGATGAAGAGATTGAAGAAATGTATGATACGATAAAAGAAATTATTCAGATAGTTAAGGGGGACGAAAATTAAATAGTCATGGAAGACTGGAATTCGATAGTAGGAAAAGGAAGAGAAGGAAAAGTAGTAGGTGAATATGGACTGGTGATAAGGACTGAAAAAGGAAGCTGCCTAGTAGAATTTTGCACAGAGATTAAGCTAATCGTAGCTAATACTTGTTTTAAGATTCATAAAAAATGGTTGTATATTTGGATGAGGCCTGGAGACGCTGGAAGGTTTCAGATAGGTTATGTAATGGTAAAACAGAGATTTAGGAAAAAGATTGTAAATTGTAGTACTTAAAGGAGTTGGGACCTGGATAAACTAAAAGAACCAAAGGTTGTGGAGAGTTTCAGAGAGAGCATTAGGTAACTACTGACAAGAACAGGGGAAAGAAATACAGTAGAAGAAGAACTGGTAGCTTTGAGAGATGAAATAGTGCAGGCAGCAGAAGGATCTAGTAGGTAAAAAGGCGAGGGCTAGAAGAAATCCTTGGGTAACAGAAGAGACATTGAATTTAATTGATGAGAAGAGAAAATATAAAAATGTAGTAAATCAAGCAGGCGAAAACGAATACAAACGTCTAAAAAATGAAATCGGCAGTAAACGTAAAGCTGCTAAGCAGGTATGGCTAGACGACAAATACAAGGATGTAGAGGTATATATCACTAGGCCTAAGACAGATACTGCCTACAATAAAATTAAAGAGACCTTTGGAGAAAAGAGAACCACCTGTATGAATATCAAGAGGTCTGATGGAAAACCAGTTCTAAGCAAAGAAGGAAAAGCAGAATGGTGGAAAGAGTGTATGAGGGTCATATAGAGGGCCGTATAAAGGGTCGTATAAAGCATCGTATAGAGGGTCTGTACAAGGGCGATGTACTTGAGGACAATATTATGGAAATTGAAAGGGACGTAGATGAAGTTGAAATGGAAGATATAATACTGCATGAAGAATTTGACAGAGCACTGAAAGACCTAAGTCGAAACAAGGGCCCAGGTGCGGACAACATTCTGTTAGAACTATTGATCCCTTGGGGCGAAATACCCTCAGACTTCAAGAAGAACGTAATAATTCCAATCTCAACGAAAGCAAGTGTTGATAGGTGTGAAAATTACCAAAATATCAGTTCAATCAGTCACAGGTGCAAAATACTAACATTAATTCTTTACAGACGAATGAAAAACTGCTAGAAGTCGATCTTGGGGATGATCAGTTTGGATTCCATAGAAATGTTTTAACACGTGAGGCAATCTTAGAAGATAGATTAAGGAAAGGCAAACCTACGTGTCTAGCATTTGTGGACTGAGAGAAAACTTTTGACAATGTTGACTGGAATACTCTCTTTCAAATTCTGAAGGTGGCAGGGGTCACATACAGAAACCAAAAGATTATTTAAAATTTGTGCAGAAATGAGATGGCACTTAGAACAGGCAAGGGGTGTGGAAGGGAAACAGTGGTTGAGAATGGAGTGAGACAGGGTCATAGCCTATCTCAAATGTTATTCAATCTGTATATTGAGCATGCAGTATAGGAAGCAAATGAAAAATTCGGAGTAGGAATTAAAACCCATGGAGATGAAATAAAAACTTTAGGTTTGTGGATGACACTGTAATTCTCTCAGAGACAGCAAAGGACCTGGGAGAGTAATTGAAGAGAATGGACAGTGTCTTGAAAGGAGGTGAGCAAAATAACTGATGATGTTCGAAGTATATAATATGTAGACTGGCTATGGCAAGGAAAGCGTTTCTGAAGAAGAGAAATTTGTTAACATCGAGCATAGATTTAAGTGCCAGGAAGTCCATCCTGAAAGTATTTGTATGGAGGGTAGCCAAGTATGGAAGTGAAACGTGGACGATAAATAGTTTAGACAAGAAGAGAATAGAAGCTTTTGAAATGCGGTGGTACAGAAGTATGTTGGAGATTGGATGAGTAGGACTAAAGGGGAGGTACTCAATATAGTGGGAAGAAGAGGAATTTGTAACACAACTTGAGTAGAAGAAGGGATAGGTTGGTAGGACACATTCTGAGGCATCACGGGATCACCAATTTAGTACTGGAGGGAAGCATGAGGGTAAAAATGGTAGAGTGAGACCAAGAGATGAAGACACTAAGCAGATTCAGAAGGATGTAGGTTGCAGTAGTTACTCAGAGATGAAGAAGCTTGCGCTGGATAGACTAACATGGAGAGCTGCATCCAACCAGTCTCTGGACTGAAGACCACAACAACAACAACAGGGAATAAAACAGTACAACAGCAACACCTTACCTATGTTTATCCTTATTCGCTCTTAACAAAACGCAGCGCATGGTTACAACACAGAAATGATGTATAAAACGTCCTTACAGCAAACGTTTTGGGCTCCTAATACAGAGTAACCGACATATTAGCAAGTTGCTCCGTTAGACAGGAAAACAGAGAATGTGTTTACAGAGTAACGATAAACTTGGATCCATTATATGTGATAAAAACAAGGAAGCACAACTAAACTATATCTTCATAGCATTGAAGTAACCCTGGTTATGAATGGTCAGTTGTTTGCTAATCAGGCCTGGTCTCTTAAAATAGCCCCTTTTCGGAATTTCAAATTCTTCAAGGATGTTCATTTTCTTGACTTTTTGTACAACATGCAAACTATCGAGATCATTTATGGATGGTGGGAGATGGAGAGAAATTTTCAAATGTTGTGCAAAGGGAGAATACTTTTTAAGTTGCCATTTACTTGTTAAAACATGCTCATTGAAATGGCTTGTAAACGACCTCTGTATTTTCCCAATATAGTGTGTGTCACAATCAAGACAATTTTATATACTCTCGTTCTCAAGAAGGGGAAAGACATAGGTTTCTCATTGCGAGGAAGCAGAAACTGTGTTCCCACGTTTCCAGAGAACACAGTTTGTACTTCAGTGTTCCTGGACAATCTGGCTAAGTCATAACAAAAGGGGCCCAAAAAGGGGACAGCTAAACGCACATCAGCGCCAACAGTTTGTGGCTTTGAACTCATTGCCTTGACTTCCACTCATTGCCAGAACTTGTTGCAAAAACGATGGACCAAAGATGCATTAAAAACATTTTTGTGTGCTATATATGAAAGGTTGCTAATTTTTTTTTTCCAATACATTCCAGGATGAGGGGAACTTCAAACATTCGAACAATGGACAACCTAAAAAAGTTTAACTTATGCTGCCTTGGTTGGGCTGATGTAGCGTGGATCACTGAAGAGCTAGTGGTAGGTTTCCTATAAATATGGAAACAAACCAATTGGAATTATAAATCTAATTTAGCACACCCTGCTGACCCATTGCTTGAATATGTAAAAAGCAGTTTAGGGTGAACACTGCTAATATCGAGTAAAAGGATATCAATATCTACTTCTTGGCCTTTAAAAACAATGAATATATCTTCGTCATACCTCCTATAACACAGAAGCGGAGAGTGCGAAGCAGTTAACAGGAAAAATATCCATTTTGGAGATTGTTTACGAATACATCGGTGAGAAAGTCTGAGAGAGAATATTACTGGCAAACGAAAACCAGTTATGTGAAGCAAGTAACTCCATGAGGAAGATTATCTTATCCACTTCATCACTGATGACAGACGGACTCTATTGAAAAAGAAATCAGCAACCTTTCGTAAATAGCACACTAAAATGTTTTTAATACAACTTTGGTCTGTCGTCTACATAATGAGTACTGGAAACGAGTGGAGGTCAAGGCAATGAGTTCTTAATCACAAACGGTTGTCGCTGATATGCTTTTACCTGTTCCCTTTTTGGGCCCCTTTTGTTATGACTTGGCCAAACTGTTTAGGAACACTGAGGTACAAACCGTGTTCTCCAGAAATGTGGGAACACAGTTACTGCTTCCTCACAATGAGAAACCTAAGTATTTCCCTTCTCGAGATTGGGAGTGGATAAAATTAAGTGTCTTGATTGCGACAAACGCTATATCGGACAAATGGGGAGGTTCTTTATAACCCATTTCAATGAGCATGTTTTAACAAGCTAAGGGCAACGTAAAAAATATTCTAACTTTGTGCAACATTTGAAAACTTCTCTCCATCGCCGACCATCCATAAATGATCTCGAAAGTTTGCATGTTGTACAAAAACCCAAGAAAATGAATATCCTTGAAGAATTTGAAATTTCGAAAAGAGTCTGTTTTAAAAGCCCAGGCCTGCTTATCAAACAACTGACCGTTCATAACCAGGGTTACTTCGATGCTATGATGTTACTTTTTAAATAAATGTGTATGCAGAAGTGGTTTTAGTTTATACATCGATATGGTTTAGTTATGCTTCCTTTTTTTTATCTTATATAATGGATCTAATTTATCATACTCTGTAAACGCATTCTATGTTTTCCCGTCTGGCGGCGATATCTACTACTGTGTCGGTTATTTTCATTCATAGTTCTGAAGTAGGAACCCGAAAAACTTGCCATAAGGACGCTTTATACACCTGGCCTATGTCGTAAACACGCCCTGTACTTTCTTAAGAGCGAATATGCATAAGGACAGGTAATGTGTGGCTGTTGTACGATTTTATTCCCTATATTCCACTTTATGAGCCAAGGTCCCTAGCCCTCAATATTTGTTCCCTTATCTCCAGTCTTATTTACGTGGTTTCTCATGTTTGTTCCACTTACTGTTCTTCACCTTGAAACATATTCTTATTTATTTCCATAGGTGAATGTGTCACATATATTTTAACGAATGATGCGACATTTTTGGTGATTGTGGGAGTTTCTGTACTCCTACCAGTGGTCCTTCAGCGTATTTACTTGGTGGATGTGTACTGTACATTTTTTGGATGACATGCCATTTTTGGTGATTGTCGAGCTTTCTGTACATTTGCCAATCGTCCTCGAATGTTTGTACCCAGTGAGTTTGTCTTTGGATACGCTCTTTTCACAACTCAGGTCGTAGTTCCCCAGTTGCTTTATTTAACTGGCAGTGTAGCTTTATAGTTGATTTCTGGCTCATAAATTTGTATTGAGGAAATTTGTTTTTCTGTCAGTGGTTAATGATGCTACTATGAAGGCGAAACAAATCACAAATTAAATGAATAAATAAATAAACATTTTGCAACCAAGACTGCCTATTCTTCATTAAAATTAATGTTGTTGTCCTGTGTGATTCACCTCACATCCATATTCACCAAAAAGCTCGGTTCTAATTGCTACAGTCTGCATAAAATCAGGCAGGCATTTCTCAGGTGTAACTATAACATGACATTTGTTACAATTCAGGACAAAGTAGGAAATGCATATTTTTTTGTTTTGTGAAGAAAAATTGCTGGCCTGACACTCAGAATGCTAGAAAGTCAATCTTTACTTGTTGAATTTAACATTCAACAAGTAAAGATTGACTTTACTTAAGGGGCTCCGGAAAGGCTCAAAATCATGAAAAGTTCAATTTTTACTTTTTTGCGTTTTCTGAATCTGCAGACTATTACCTTTTAATAGATATATAATTTATTCAATTCCGAAGACTACAACTATTTTTAATTTTTTTTTTAAATGTGTTCTACATGGGCGTGACCCACTGTGGCGCTGTTAAACTACTGTCAAATGGTGTTATTATTAACGTCCGTGTTCATCAGGTATATTTTAGTGATGTGAGATAAAGTATGTGTTGTGGCTAACCTGTGATGGTTCAATATATATCGCTGGTGTGATTGTCGATTGTTTCATGTTTTTTACTCTGTCGTTATCTCGAAAATATTCGTAATTAATTCTGTTTCTTGAGTCTCTGTTTTGTTGAAGTATAATAATGAGTAAAAGTAAAGTTATTAGAAATCCTCTGAAGGCTTTTAAGAAAAGGAGAAATGTTGGAAAGCCAAAGGTATGTGTTATTACTGTAAACAATAAAGACGATAACCAAGTGAGTGAACCTAACCTCTCAAGTACACCTGCCTATAGCAGTCAAAGTGGGAAAGAAAATACTTCAGAGAAGAAGCTTGGTTCAATGAGTGAAAACTATGAATGTTTTATGGGCGAATCGGATGTGAATGAAGTATTTGATATGTCGGTTCTCAAAGGAATTTTTTCAAACTGTGTAAGATGTATTCATTGTAGTGAAGTTGGTCTGGAACTCTCCATAATAAAGCACGTAGGACTTGCTAGTGAAATACAACTGAAATGTGATAAGTGTTCATACATGACCACCTTTTGGAACAGTGTTGCAGTAACTGCAACTGAAGAAAATGGTAGCAAAATCTACGAACACAACATTAGATTTGTTTATTCCTTGCGTTCAGTTGGTAAGGGTGCTACTGCAGGTGCAATTTTCTGTGGCATCATGAATCTTCCAAATCCCCCAACCAAGTTTACGACCTATAATAAATTAATAGGGTCTAAAGTAGAAGATGTCTGTATAGAAGCTATGAAGAACGCTGTGGAAGAGGCAGTAATGGAAAATAATGGTAACAGAGATTTGACTGCAGCGTTCGATGGTACCTGGCATAAACGGGGACACACATCTCTTCATGGTGTAGCGTCTGCCACCAGCATGTATACAGGGAAAGTTTTAGATGTAGCAGTAATATCAAAGTATTGTAGATGTCCACAAAAATATAAAGGTACACATGAAAATAATTTCAAAGCTAACTATAGTGGCAGTAGTGGAGGAATGGAAGTGGCTGGTGTTGCCAGTACATTCCAGCGTTCTGAGGCGTGTGATAAAGTGCGATATGTTAATTACCTTGGTGACGGTGATTCTAAAAGTTTCAAACATGTTCAAGGACAAAAGCCCTATGGTGATGATGTTGTAGTGCAGAAATTTGAGTGTATTGGACACGTACAGAAGCGAATGGGAACAAGACTTCGGCGACTGAAAGCTTAGTACAAAAAACAAAAACTCAGTGATGGTAAAGGGTTGGATGGGAAGGGAAGGTTAACTGACAGTGTAATTGACAAAATACAGAACTATTATGGAACGGCTATTAGGCAAAATACACAATGTGTCGACGAAATGAAGAAGGCTGTTTGGGCTCTTTTTTTTCATACTTCTTCAACCGATGAAAATCCCCAACATAGCTTGTGTCCTAAAGAAGAAGACAGTTGGTGTAAATATAACAAAGGATTGCTAACTGGTGAAGTGTACACTCATAAGCATAGTCTGCCTCATGCAATAATGGAGGTGATAAAATCTATTTTCAGAGACTTAGCAGCACCTTTACTGTTGAAAAAGTGTATTCACGGAAAAACTCAAAACCCCAATGAAAGTGTAAATAGTGTTATATGGTCGAGAATCCCCAAGACTGTATTTGTTGGAATAGAAACACTTCACTTTGATGTGTATGATGCTGTTGCGACTTTCAATGATGGCAACATTGTAAGGTGCAAGGTATTTAGAAATATGGGAATGAAGATAGGTTCTAACATGGTACGAGCGATGCTTGCTTTAGACAAGGAACGCCTTCGGGCTGCAGACAGGGCTGTAAAGAGTCTAGAAATACAAGCAAGAGTAAACAGGAGGAGGAACAAGAGGAAGCTGGAGGAGGAGTTTGCAGAGGATGAAGATAATCCATCCTATGGACCTGGAATGCACTAAAAAGTTAATCCAATCTTTGTCGCTCGATTCCCAAAACTTTTATTTTCTCATACTAATTACATGTTTTCTAAGGATCTTCCAAACATATTTGTTTCAAACTTTCAGTAAATGTTACACGGTACCTTCTGCATAATTTAACACAGCCTTTTTCCAAAAAACTGTATATTTTTGAATATATAAATAAAAAAATTGCAAAAAAGTGTTGTGAATTTTCATTACAATTGAAAAAAAATCATCTTTAATAACTAAACTAAAATTTTGTAAAATCCCTGTGTTAAGTTGTAGCCCATATTCCAATAAATAATCTGTAAAAAGTTCAACTTCCTACCTCAAATACTTTGTGAGGAAAGATGTAATTTATAAGCGTTATTTTAACATTGCAAATATAGGGCGTTCCGGAGTCCCTTAATCTCCTTTAATAAAGTTACTCAGCTGTCACAGCATATGACTCCAGAAAATAAACAAAAGCTTAACACCAAAGATCATAAAGAATAGTACAGATACAACCAAAACCCAGGGTGGTTATAATTAAAGTGTAGCTTCTCACAGAGGTCTTATGTGGGCTGTAATTACCATATGGCAGTATAACGTGTTAATGCGAAACAATTTACATGGGAAAACAATTAGTTTCAGTTTTGACCACCCAGTGCTAATCTGGCACTGTGGATGCAAGAAGGATGTATAGAAATATTTCCATATGTAGTGGATTAGGAACAGGAGATGGGCAGAGAAAAATCAAATAAGTGAGAATTGTGCACTGATTTTACTGGTAACTGCTGCCTAAACAGTATGTTCAAAATGAGCGCAGGAGACATCAATGAGATACCGTGCAGCGCAAGATTTCCACCTGGTGGTCAATATTCGAATTAATGTTTTGCTCTATAAACTGGTTCCACATTAACACATTATACTATCTACCAAATTTCATTGTCATACGATAACTACAGCCCACACTAGACCTCCGTGAGCAGTTGACTGAAATCAGTCTTCAGTTTGAAAGACAGAAATCAAGCAACATAATTGTAGCATAGTGAATCAGCATGTACAGATATTGATAAAAAAAATTTACAATTAGCTAAAATTTTATGTTCCTCTGATTTTAAGTCAGTAAAGGTAAAATACCAGCTACCTTAATTGCATTTAAAAATTCAATGATTAAGAAGTAAAATTAATGAACTGCTGATCTACATTGATGAATTAGAGTCATCAAAGCTAGTTGCCACAGCCTGCTACTCTGAACATCATATGATCACTGGTCTATATGTCTTAAGTCTGGCACAATTTAGGTTCGTATTTCACTTTTGTACAGCAGAAATGCAGAAATAAGTTGCTGCCACATTCATCACGAATTGTCATAAACTCATGACCATAAACATTCATAAATTTGGTCCAAACTGTAAATCGAAGCAGGCAGTGCAGCAAAAGTAGAATTTCATAATAAATCTTTCATAACAATAAGTGTATACCAAGCACTACATAAATTTAACTATTTATAAACAACCTTGATGCTGTACTAACGTACTTAAGAACTAAAACAAAGAAGTAGTGCTTCTTGCTGATTTTAATGTAGGTTTCTTAAAACTCTTCCAGTGGGAGTTTGTTAGTGTCAATAATACTATCATTCAACTTAATTCCTACCATAAACTTTCCAGCTAGGATAGGTAACTGCTCACAGACAGCAATTGGTCAAATCTTTATAGAAAGGAATAATGAACAAAATTATGTTACAAAATCAATAGTCAGTGTCCTATCTGACCATGAAATTCAGTGACATTTTGTTAAATGTTAATACTGAACAGGATTAAGTCTATTAACTTGGAATTAAAGAAGGTAGTCAGTAAACTAAAACTGGATTATCTTAGAACATTTCTCGTGACATGAATGAAAAATACAACTCTTTTATTAATAAAGGACGTGACTTATTTGAATCGGTAATTGTAAAAACAACACATGTCCACTTTTTGACAAAAATTAGATATATGCAGACAAGCCTTCAGGATACTTAGATGCAGCATCTATGCAAAAATCACACTTGTCCTACACATATTAATGCTTTTACAGGCATACAATTTTTCGTGTTCTTTGCAGTAACAACATGAGTCTTGGACTTATGTTATTATTGCAAGAAATGGCAGATGGCAGCACCAAACGAACATACTCGGATCTTGTTTCATGTAGTGAATAGAATGCATGCCAGATGGCAGCACATCTGACGCCTGTGATCTTGTTACTTGTGTGCATTGTTGTAGCAGCTACGTATACATTGTTGTTTAGTTTTGTTTATAGGACACGTTTCTTTGGATTATCTATGCACAATGTCGAAGAAGAGAGGTGCGCAACCGGAACTATGTAAAAGAAATGTCATAAAAGCTGCCAGAACGATGGGAATTGGTTACGTGGGTAAGTTCAAAGGCTATGTGAATTAATCTCTTGTCTGTGTATTTTTTACTTCTTGGAGGTTCCCATATGTTCTATGTTTTATGGTACGTAAATATCATATGGATAATTTACTCTATCAATAAAAATAATTGATTTTACACAAATATTTTTTTTTAACTCTTTTACATTTCCTGACATTGGTATTCGTGTATTAATACGTTTCAGATGTAAGAAACTGTGTTTCAAGAGGATCTCTGAACATGAACAGATAGATATATTCACTAAATTTCACGATTTTGAGAGTAAGAACACACAAGATGGTTATCTTGCAGGGCTGATCGAAAAAGAAGACATGGTATGCAGAAGACCCGAAAAGTGGTGGCCAGCCGAAGCCAAGAGCACTAAATTATCGATATCACGTGGTAACTGGAGATGCTGGCCGGGTGGAAGTGTGCAAAAAGGCATTTTGTAGCCTTTTTGGCATTGCAAATGAACGTGTGCAACGAATTTGTAACTGTGTGAAAAATAATGTTCGCCCATGTGACAGTAGAGGATGTACTGCTTCAACAAATGCAACACCACAGGAAGTCCTATCGATAATTGAGGAGCATATTAAAACATTCCCTACGAAAATCTCACATTATTCAAGCAAAGAAATGTATTACTTAAATCCTGAATTATCTGTAAAAAGTATGTACGAGCTGTTCATGAAGTTATATCCTCATACCAGAGTGTCATATGGAATTTATTTAAGGGTTTTCAATGAGCGTTTTAACTTAACGCTTTGGGCGGCCGCAAATCGATACTTGCTGCTCTTGTGAGTCACTTTCAGTGAAGATTAAGAGTCCATCATTGAACGATACTGCAAAGCGTGTGGCTGTAGCGGAAATCATGGTACATCAAAGAAGAAGCAAAAAATTCTGTTTAAAGATGGATGCTGTTAAGGAACAGTGTGCAGAAAATGAGTATGTGGTAGTATTGTGTTTCGATTATATGCAAAATCTGCAGTTGCCTAAGCTCCCAGTACAGGAAGCTTTTTATTTATGGCAAATTAACGTTAATGCATTCTGTATTACAGACCTAAAGAGCAACAAACCCAAGGTATATCTGTACCACGAAGGTACTGCCCACAAAGTACCTAACAAAGGACCTTGCATCAACACAGAGATACTTGATAGTGTTACTGAATTACACCTGTTCTCAGATGGGTGCCCTGCGCAAAATAATAACACAGTGGTTAGGGTAATGAACTGCCTTGTAAGTCCTGGCAGATTCAAAGATGTACTCCAGCGTTTTCCTGTGCGTGGCCATTCACGTTTATCATGTGATCGTACAGTTGCTTCCATAAAGCAGGTGATAAGAAGAAAAGACAGAATATATTCTTTGTATAAGTATGTTCAATGTATGGTGACATCATCCAAAAAACATAATATTAATGTAAAGCTTGTTACCATGGAAGAGATTTTGGGTTATAAAAAATGGTGGCCCAAATTTTATAAGCGATCCTGTTTGTCTGACGACAGTTATAGGACGAATGTGGACAAAAGCAGTAAAGTGAAATTCACAGTGTCCTCATTTATGAGCTTCCATCACAGTGAAATGTTTCCAGATAAAGTTGACAGTTACTATCATACTGATGGTCTCGTAAAACACCGCTTTTCATTGCGACATTCATTACAGACAGAACCAAAGTTGCCTGCAGAAACTGCATATAATAACAAAGTTGCAATCAATGTCAAATAATTGAAAGATGTGGGACAATTAATGTAACATATTCCTGATGAGCACAATGCCTTTTATCTGGAATCGACTGAGCGGCATTCTGTGGACACTCCTGAAGATGATTCATAATAAATTTTTGGTGTAAAATAACCTGTATAGTGTAGTGTTAATCCTTCATTGTCCTGTTAGGTGAAATAAGAAATTTAATTCCTGAAGTCACAATTTACATTGTCATATCTTTAGTCTCCCCCCCCCCCATGAACCATGGACCTTGCCATTGGTGGGGAGGCTTGCGTGTCTCAGTGATACAGATAGCCGTACCGTAGGTACAACCACAACAGAGGGGTATCTGTTGAGAGACCAGACAAACGTTTGGTTCCTGAAGAGGGGCAGCAGTCTTTTCAGTAGTTGCAAGGACAACAGTCTGGATAATTGACTGATCTGGCCTTGTAACAATAACCAAAACGGCCTCGCTGTGCTGGTACTGCGAACGGCTGAAAGCAAGGGGAAACTACAGCCGTAATTTTTCCCGTGGGCATGCAGCTTTACTGTATAATTAAATGATGATGGCGTCCTCTTGGGTAAAATATTCCGGAGGTAAAATAGTCCCCCATTCGGATCTCCGGGCGGGGACTACTCAAGAGGATGTCGTTATCAGGAGAAAGAAAACTGGCGTTCTACGGATCGGAGCGTGGAATGTCAGATCCCTTAATCGGGCAGGTAGGTTAGAACATTTAAAAAGGGAAATGGATAGGTTAAAGTTAGATATAGAGGGAATTAGTGAAGTTCGGTGGCAGGAGGAACAAGACTTCTGGTCAGGTGAATACAGGGTTATAAACACAAAGTCAAATAGGGGTAATACAGGAGTAGGTTTAATAATGAATAGGAAATTAGGAATGCGGGTAAGCTACTACAAACAGCATTGTGAACGCATTATTGTGGCCAAGATAGATACGAAGCCTACACCTACTACAATAGTACAAGTTTATATGCCAACTAACTCTGCAGATAACGAAGAAATTGAAGAAATGTATGACGAAATAAAAGAAATTATTCAGATAGTGAAGGGAGACGAAAATTTAATAGTCATGGGTGACAGGAATTCGAGTGTAGGAAAAGGGAGAGAAGGAAACATAGTAGGTGAATATGGATTGGGGGTAAGAAATGAAAGAGGGAGCCGCCTGGTAGAATTTTGCACAGAGCACAACTTAATCATAGCTAACACTTGGTTTAAAAATCGTGGTTAGAAGGTTGTATACATGGAAGAACCCTGGAGATACTAAAAGGTATCAGATAGATAATATAATGGTAAGACAGAGATTTAGGAACCAGGTTTTAAATTGTAAGACATTTCCGGGGGCAGATTTGGACTCTGACCACAATCTATTGGTTATGACCTGTAGATTAAAACTGAAGAAACTGCAAAAAGGTGGGAATTTGAGGACATGGGACCTGGATAAACTGAAAGAACCAGAGGTTGTACAGAGTTTCAGGGAGAGCATAAGAGAACAATTGACAGGAATGGGGGAAAGCAATACAGTAGAAGAAGAATGGGTAGCTTTGAGGGTTGAAGTAGTGAAGGCAGCAGAGGATCAAGTAGGTAAAAAGACGAGGGCTAGTAGAAATCCTTGGGTAACAGAAGGAAAATTGAATTTAATTGATGAAAGGAGAAAATATAAAAATGCAGTAAATGAAGCAGGCAAAAAGGAATACAAACGTCTAAAAAATGAAATCGACAGGAATTGCAAAATAGCTAAGCAGGGATGGCTAGAGGACAAATGTAAGGATGTAGAGGCTTATCTCAATAGGGGTAAGATAGATACTGCCTACAGGAAAATTAAAGAGACCTTTGGAGATAAGAAAACCACTTGTATGAACATCAACAGCTCAGATGGATACCCAGTTCTAAGCAAAGAAGGGAAAGCAGAAAGGTGGAAGGAGTATATAGAGGGTCTATACAAGGGCGATGTACTTGAGGACAATATTATAGAAATGGAAGAGGATGTAGATGAAGATGAAATGGGACATACGATACTGCGTGAAGAGTTTGACAGAGCACTGAAAGACCTGAGTCGAAACAAGACCCCCGGAGTAGGCAACATTCCACTGGAACTACTGACGGCCTTGGGAGAGCCAGTCCTGACAAAACTCTACCATCTGGTGAGCAAGATGTATGAAACAGGCGTAATACCCTCAGACTACAAGAAGAATATAATAATTCCAATCCCAAAGAAAGCAAGTATTGACAGATGTGAAAATTACCTAACAATCCGTTTAATAAGCCACAGCTGCAAAATACTAACACGAATTCTTTACAGACGAGTGGAAAAACTAGTAGAAGCCGACCTCGGGGAAGATCAGTTTGGATTCCGTAGTAATACTGGAACACGTGAGGCAATACTGACCTTACGACTTATCTTAGAAGAAAGATTAAGGAAAGGCAAACCTACGTTACTAGCACTTGTAGACTTAGAGAAAGCTTTTGACACTGTTGACTGGAATACTCTCTTTCAAATTCTAAAGGTGGCAGGGGTAAAATACAGGGAGCGAAGGGCTATTTACAATTTGTACAGAAACCAGATGGCAGTTATAAGAGTCGAGGGACATGAAAGGGAAGCAGTGGTTGGGAAGGGAGTAAGACAGGGTTGTAGCCTCTCCCCGATGTTATTCAATCTGTATATTGAGCAAGCAGTAAAGGAAACAAAAGAAAATTTCGGAGTAGGTATTAAAATCCATGGAGACGAAATAAAAACTTTGAGGTTTGCCAATGACATTGTAATTCTGTCAGAGACAGCAAAGGACTTGGAAGAGCAGTTGAACGGAATGGATGGTGTCTTGAAGGGTGGATATAAGATGAACATCAACAAAAGCAGAACGAAGATAATGGAATGTAGTCGAATTAAGTTGGGTGATGTTGAGGGCATTAGATTAGGAAATGAGACACTAAAAGTAGTAAAGGAGTTTTGCTATTTGGGGAGCAAAATAACTGATGATGGTCGAAGTAGAGAGGATATAAAATGTAGACTGGCAATGGCAAGGAAAGCGTTTCTGAAGTAGAGAAATTTGTTAACATCGAGTATAGATTTAAGTGCCAGGAAGTCATTTCTGAAAGTATTTGTATGGAGTGTAGCCATGTATGGAAGTGAAACATGGATGGTTAATAGTTTGGACAAGAAGAGAATAGAAGCTTTCGAAATGTGGTGCTACAGAAGAATGCTGAAGATTAGATGGGTAGATCACATAACTAATGAGGAAGTATTGAATAGGATTGGGGAGAAGAGAAGTTTGTGGCACAAATGACCAGAAGAAGGGATCGGTTGTTAGGACATGTTCTGAGGCATCAAGGGATCACCAATTTAGTATTGGAGGCAGCGTGGAGGGTAAAAATCGTCGGGGGAGACCAAGAGATGAATACACTAAGCAGATTCAGAAGGATGTAGGTTGCAGTAGGTACTGGGAGATGAAGAAGCTTGCACAGGATAGAGTAGCATGGAGAGCTGCATCAACCAGTCTCAGGACTGAAGACTACAACAACAACATCTTTATTCTTTCCATACAGTGTGTGCATACATTAACAATATTTTTCAATTTCTCTGTAAAACAATATTAGGCAATGTACAAGAAATATTGTATATTAAATTTATACAATAAAGTAATTTTTGATAATATAAACAAATGTTGATGTTAAAACGTCAGTCCAAAATGTTCATCCTGCAATAACAACATAAGTCCGTACAATTAAAAAAAATCATTCATGCAAAGTTGTTACATTTAAAGTGCTTTATGTTACTGTTAAAGCTTACCTAACATATACAGTCAATATTAAAATAAATTATATTTATCCTACTGTCCATTGTTTAGCCTGTATACAGTTTTTTGCTTCTCCCGGAAAATTTACTTTTTTGGACTAATGTTGTTTTTCAATTACTGATTCATTTGAATACTTTTTTCCCCCAAAACTAAACCAGATTCATGTACAACGTAGCCATGTATTGCTCAAGGAATAACGATATCTTGTCAAACAAAAAGGAAACTGTATCTGTCAATCAGAAACAGCTCTGATGTTAATACTATAGTACATTAGAAGATATATTGCAAAATAATAAATATAGTAATAGTGACATCAAATTAAATGAATTACAATAAAAAGATAATTACGTGGGTAACAAAATAAAGAAACAAAGAAAAAATATGTAGTGAAGAAGGCAACAGATAGAGCCAGACATGAGGACGGGCAAATAGCATTAATAGTAATTAACAGAAAATATTTCATTGGTGGAAGATCTATGCAGTGTTGCAAAACAGTTAGCAGGCATTTCTTTCTTGTTACTGAAAAGTGGGGTTGTTAATGAAGTACATTCTACACTAACAAGCACCTCAGACCACTCATTGCAAATAACTTCATTAATGTGAATATGACCCTCACTACACCAGCAGATGCAATGCCCAACATAAAATCTTAATAATTAAAAAACTCTAGTCATTATGATAAATATCAACAAAGTTAACTAAAGAGCATGAATCTGAGTGTAGTACCAAGCAAGGTGGCTGAGTGGTTAGCACACCGGACCCACATTTTGGAGGACGATGGTTCAAACCTGCATCCAACCATCGTGATTTAGTTTTTCTGTGACTTCTCTAATTCGCTCCAGGCAAATTCCAGGATGGTTCCTTTGAAAGGCCACAGCCGATTTCCTTGCCCATCCATGACACAATCCGATCTAGTGCTCCATCTCTAATTGCCTCGATGTCACTGGGATAGTAAACACAATCTTACTTCCTTTTCTGAGTGAAGTAATATTTCAGCTATCTGTCTAACCAGTTGTTTATCAGCGGATCATTTCCTGGGTGGTTGAAAAACACAGAAGCCTTTGTTTAAGAAAAGAGATAAAGAAATACCATCAAATTTCCATCCACTTTCAGTTTTGCCAGGAGGTAATATACAATCGGCTTCTTAACCAGTTGACAGCAAACAATATATTGTCAGAGCTATAGGTCATATTTGTAAAGGGTTCTGATACTGAGAAGGCTAACTATACATACAGTGAGAATATAATTAATTCATTAGAAAACCACTTACAAGCTACTGGCATATTTTGAATCTGTCAAAGGCATTTTACTGTGTAGATCACACTATCTTTTTAATTAAATCACAATGTTTCAGTGTAACACGAAATACTGCAGAATGATTCATATCCTATATCTCTGACAGAAACAAAGGGCATCATCAGGAAAGAGATAAGCTGTGTGGTATCATCCAAATGGAAACTAATTACATGTTGTGTCCCTTAAGGTTCTATCTTAGGGCCCATACTTTTTCTTATGTATGTCAGTGATTTTTTATCTGTAACATTACCAGATATCAGGTTTGTTTTATTTGCAGGTTATGTAAACATTGCAATAAATAGCAAATCAACTACACTCTTAGAAAGATTGGTTAATGAAATTTTCAAAGATATTAATAAATAGTTCCTAGCCAAATCTTTGTCCATTAACTTTGAAAAAAAAAAAACATGTTACATGCAGTTTCAGAACTTGTCAAAGATCTCCCACCAGGATATGTTTAAAATGCAATGTGAATGTTGTCAGACATAGGGTTATAAAAATAAAAAAGGTGCATATTATGCTTTCTTTAGCTCCACAATGTCACATGGTGATATTTTTTAGGTCAGCTCATCAAGCCAAATTAAAATTTTTTGGGTCCAAAAATGTATAATAAGAATTATTTGTTTTGTGGACTCAAGAACATCCTGCAGATAATTGTTCAGGAAACAAGAGATATTAACTACTGCTTCTCAATACATTTATTCCTTACTGAAATTTGTCCTTGAAATATATCTCTTTTTGAAAGAGACAGCTCAGTTTGTAGAATCAGTACTAGAAATAAGAATAATCTTCACAAAGATTTAAAGTCACTTACTTTTGTTCAAAAAGGTGTTCATTGCTCAGGAATACACTTGCCAGCAGTCATAAAAATTTAACTACTAATAAAGATCAGACTAAAAGGAGCCTAATGAATTTACTAGTGGCTAACTCCTTCTGCTCCAGAGATGAATTTCTTAATAGAACAAACTGGTCTTTATATCTTACTAATAATATTAGCTAATGTGACTATTAGTACAATTTGACTTCTGTACAAATTCAGTGCTGTAATGCAGCCATTCTAAATAAGTACTGTAAAAGATTTTTCTATTGGATAATACATGGCTACAATAGCCAAAGAATTATATGCATCTGAATATATCGAACATTTACATGTTTTGTTACAAGTTATTTTTTATCTTTCAAATAAAAATGTGTTTAAGATTTTTTTGTAACGCTACATCCTTGAGGACTATTTCACTTCTAAACTGTGGAATGTACAGTAGTATATTTGTTTCTCTTTGTAAATATTTATTGTGTATTCTTTCATTTCTGGTGTGTTCTAAATCGTACCTATTGGAATGAGAAGCACATCTAATCCCATCTAGAAAGGAAAAAACCACAGTGAATAAGTGAAAAACGCTATATTTATGACTTCTAAATATTATGTAATGTATTTACAATCTATTTACAATGTATTTACAAAGTTCTAGATCGATGGGGCAGGTATTTCAGTGAGCTACTGAATGTCACTACACAAAAAGTAGTTCTGGAAGAAAATGAAACACAGGGTGACCAACCGTGGAAGAAGTTAATCAGGTTGAAAGACATGTACCTATACCAACAATAGAGGAAGTCAGGAATGCAATTAAAAGCCTAAGGAATAATAAGGCTCCAGGTAATGACAACATTTCAGCAGAGATGTTCAAGGGTGGAGGTAAACATCTAACAAGATTGGTACATCAGCTGATAGAAATATAGGAAAAGGAAGAGATGCCAGACCAGTGGAAGATGGCCATTATATGCCCAGTTCATAAGGACAAAGGAAACTGTGAAAATTATCATGGTACTGCTTTAGTCAGTGTGATGTACAAAGTATTAGCCAAAGTCATTGCTATGAGACTTGTACCAATTAAAGAAGAAATACTTGGAGACTACCAGTGCAGTTTTAGATGGGGCAGACCAACAATTGACTAGATCTTCATTATAAGGCAAATAATGCAAAAGTGTTATGAATATAATGTGAAGGTACAACATCTTTTTGTAGACTTTAAACAGGCCTATGATAGAATTAAAAGGGAAAAGTTATATGACACATCAATGGAGATGGAATTCCCAAGTACACTTATCAGACTGGTACAAATGACCCTCACTAGCACAAAAAGCCAGGTAAAAGTAGAAGGAAAACTTTCTAAAGAATTTGAGGTCAACCAAGGGTTAAGACAGGGTGATGTACACTCCTGGAAATGGAAAAAAGAACACATTGACACCGGTGTGTCAGACCCACCATACTTGCTCCGGACACTGCGAGAGGGCTGTACAAGCAATGATCACACGCACGGCACAGCGGACACACCAGGAACCGCGGTGTTGGCCGTCGAATGGCGCTAGCTGCGCAGCATTTGTGCACCGCCGCCGTCAGTGTCAGCCAGTTTGCCGTGGCATACGGAGCTCCATCGCAGTCTTTAACACTGGTAGCATGCCGCGACAGCGTGGACGTGAACCGTATGTGCAGTTGACGGACTTTGAGCGAGGGCATATAGTGGGCATGCGGGAGGCCGGGTGGACGTACCGCCGAATTGCTCAACACGTGGGGCGTGAGGTCTCCACAGTACATCGATGTTGTCGCCAGTGGTCGGCGGAAGGTGCACGTGCCCGTCGACCTGGGACCGGACCGCAGCGACGCACGGATGCACGCCAAGACCGTAGGATCCTACGCAGTGCCGTAGGGGACCGCACCGCCACTTCCCAGCAAATTAGGGACACTGTTGCTCCTGGGGTATCGGCGAGGACCATTCGCAACCGTCTCCATGAAGCTGGGCTACGGTCCCGCACACCGTTAGGCTGTCTTCCGCTGACGCCCCAACATCGTGCAGCCCGCCTCCAGTGGTGTCGCGACAGGCGTGAATGGAGGGACGAATGGAGACGTGTCGTCTTCAGCGATGAGAGTCGCTTCTGCCTTGGTGCCAATGATGGTCGTATGCGTGTTTGGCGCCGTGCAGGTGAGCGCCACAATCAGGACTGCATACGACCGAGGCACACAGGGCCAACACCCGGCATCATGGTGTGGGGAGCGATCTCCTACACTGGCCGTACACCACTGGTGATCGTCGAGGGGACACTGAATAGTGCACGGTACATCCAAACCGTCATCGAACCCATCGTTCTACCATTCCTAGACCGGCAAGGGAACTTGCTGTTCCAACAGGACAATGCACATCCGCATGTATCCCGTGCCACCCAACGTGCTCTAGAAGGTGTAAGTCAACTACCCTGGCCAGCAAGATCTCCGGATCTGTCCCCCATTGAGCATGTTTGAGACTGGATGAAGCGTCGTCTCACGAGGTCTGCACGTCCAGCACGAACGCTGGTCCAACTGAGGCGCCAGGTGGAAATGGCATGGCAAGCCGTTCCACAGGACTACATCCAGCATCTCTACGATCGTCTCCATGGGAGAATAGCAGCCTGCATTGCTGCGAAAGGTGGATATACACTGTACTAGTGCCGACATTGTGCATGCTCTGTTGCCTGTGTCTATGTGCCTGTGGTTCTGTCAGGGTGATCATGTGATGTATCTGACCCCAGGAATGTGTCAATAAAGTTTCCCCTTCCTGGGACAATGAATTCACGGTGTTCTTATTTCAATTTCCAGGAGTGTATTATCCATGCTACTCTTCAACATAGTGTTGGAGTGACTGATGTGAAGGGTGGAGATTGATAACTGAGGTGGCACTCTGTTTAATTGTATGCACCAAAATCTAGCTTATGCCAATGATGTGTGTATGCTGTCTAGAAGTCTGAAAGAAATGGAAGAAGGATTTGGTAGGCTGGAAAAGGAGGCAGACTTAGAGTAAACAACACAATAACACAGTTTCTCTTTGCTTCCAGGAAAAATGCTGTTGTTAAAGAGAAATATATTAAGTTGAACAGAGGCAATTATGGGAGATGTGAGAAGTTCCAATACCTGAGAGTGCTGGTTATGGAGGATAGCAGAATAAGAGAAGAAATAAAAGCTAGGAATGCTGCAGAAATAGAGCTTACTGGGTCTTGATCAAGATCCTTCAGTCACCTAGCCTGCGCCAAAACTCAATGGTGACTGTCTATCGAACAGTCATAAGACCAGTGGTAATGTTTGGCTCAGAAACATGGACAATGACTGTAGCAGAGGAAGAACTCTTGAGAAGATGGGAGAGGAAAATACACTCCTGGAAATGGAAAAAAGAACACATTGACACCGGAGTGTCAGACCCACCATACTTGCTCCGGACACTGCGAGAGGGCTGTACAAGCAATGATCACACGCACGGCACAGCGGACACACCAGGAACCGCGGTGTTGGCCGTCGAATGGCGCTAGCTGCGCTGCATTTGTGCACCGCCGCCGTCAGTGTCAGCCAGTTTGCCGTGGCATACGGAGCTCCATCGCAGTCTTTAACACTGGTAGCATGCCGCGACAGCGTGGACGTGAACCGTATGTGCAGTTGACGGACTTTGAGCGGGGGCGTATAGTGGGCATGCGGGAGGCCGGGTGGACGTACCGCCGAATTGCTCAACACGTGGGGCGTGAGGTCTCCACAGTACATCGATGTTGTCGCCAGTGGTCGGTGGAAGGTGCACGTGCCCGTCGACCTGGGACCGGACCGCAGCGACGCACGGATGCACGCCAAGACCGTAGGATCCTACGCAGTGCCGTAGGGGACCGCACCGCCACTTCCCAGCAAATTAGGGACACTGTTGCTCCTGGGGTATCGGCGAGGACCATTCGCAACCGTCTCCATGAATCTACTGTCCCGCACACCGTTAGGCCGTCTTCCGTTCACGCCCCAACATCGTGCAGCCTGCCTCCAGTGGTGTCGCGACAGGCGTGAATGGAGGGACGAATGGAGACGTGTCGTCTTCAGCGATGAGAGTCGCTTCTGCCTTGGTGCCAATGATGGTCGTATGCGTGTTTGGCGCCGTGTAGGTGAGCGCCACAATCAGGACTGCATACGACCGAGGCACACAGGGCCAACACCCGGCATCATGGTGTGGGGAGCGATCTCCTACACTGGCCGTACACCACTGGTGATCGTCGAGGGGACACTGAATAGTGCACGGTACATCCAAACCGTCATCGAACCCATCGTTCTACCATTCCTAGACCGGTAAGGGAACTTGCTGTTCCAACAGGACAATGCACGTCCGCATGTATCCCGTGCCACCCAACGTGCTCTAGAAGGTGTAAGTCAACTACCCTGGCCAGCAAGATCTCCGGATCTGTCCCCCATTGAGCATGTTTGGGACTGGATGAAGCGTCGTCTCACGAGGTCTGCACGTCCAGCACGAACGCTGGTCCAACTGAGGCGCCAGGTGGAAATGGCATGGCAAGCCGTTCCACAGGACTACATCCAGCATCTCTACGATCGTCTCCATGGGAGAATAGCAGCCTGCATTGCTGCGAAAGGTGGATATACACTGTACTAGTGCCGACATTGTGCATGCTCTGTTGCCTGTGTCTATGTGCCTGTGGTTCTGTCAGGGTGATCATGTGATGTATCTGACCCCAGGAATGTGTCAATAAAGTTTCCCCTTCCTGGGACAATGAATTCACGATGTTCTTATTTCAATTTCCAGGAGTGTATTAAGAAAGATTTTTAGAGCTGTGTATGAGGTGGGGCAATGGCAGATAAGGACAATCAAGGAACTGGAAGAACTATAGAAATCCTGACTTGGTGACTGAAATTAAGAGTAACAGATGGGTGGGCCATGTAGAGCAAATGTCAGAGAATTGAGCTCAAAAAGGTTTACACAGGAAAAACAGGTGGCAAAAGGAGCAAAGGGAGACCCCAGAAACGATGGCTGGAGGATGTGGAAAAGATTTGAGAAAGGCTGGCCGGGGTGGCCAAGCGGTTCTAGGCGCTACAGTCTGGAACCACGTGATCACTAAGGTCGCAGGTTCGAATCCTACCTCGGGCATGGATGTGTGTGATGTCCTTAGGTTAGTTGGGTTTAAGTAGTTCTAAGTTCTAGGGGACTGATGACCACAGCAGTTAAGTCCCATAGTGCTCAGAGCCAGTTTTTGATTTGAGAAAGATTGGAGTGAGGAGATGGAGGAAACGAGCAAAAAATGGTTAGGATTGGGCTGTGATCATCAGAGAGGCCAAGGCCGTATGTGGGCTCTAGCGCCAAGCAGTAAATGAGTAAGTAAGTATTTACAAGCACATATTTTCTGAAACAAATAAATGTGTTTGTCTTGAAATGTTTGGATGATATTGTTTCAGTTCACAGAAGTTAGTTATTTAGAAGGGCTTGGTTTTATGCAGTATGTTGTATATAACAATGATAGAAGTTGAGAACACCAAGAAGTTCTCGAAATTGTTTCATTGTTTCTGGACAAGGTGTCTTTGTGATGGTTATTACTCTTTATCTACATCTACATTCATATTCCGCAAGCCACCTGACGGCGTGTGGTGGAGGGTACCTTGAGTACCTCTATCAGTTCTCCCTCCTATTCCAGTCTCGTATTGTTCGTGGAAAGGAGGATTGTTGGTATGCTTCTGTGTGGGCTCTAATCTCTCTGATTTTATCCTCATGGTCTCTTCGCGAGATATACGTAGGAGGGAGCAATATACTGCTTGACTCTTCGGTGAAGGTATGTTCTTGAAACTTCGACAAAAGCCCGTAACGAGCTACTGAGCGTCTCTCCTGTAGAGTCTTCCACTGGAGTTTATCTATCATCTCCGTAATGCTTTCGCGATTACTAAATGATCCTGTAACAAAGCGCGCTGCTGTCCGTTGAATCTTCTCTATCTCTTCCATCAACACTATCTGGTACAGATCCCACACTGCTGAGCAGTATTCAAGCAGTGGGCGAACAAGTGTACTTCCTTTGTTTTCGGATTGCATTTCCTTAGGATTCTTCCAATGAATCTCAGTGTGGCATCTGCTTTACCAACGATCAACTTTATATGATCATTCCATTTAAAATCACTCCTAACGCGTACTACCAGATAATTTATGGAATTGACTGCTTCCAGTTGCTGTCTGTTTGATCCCTTCTGATCCCTTTCTGGGTGTCAAGCATAGGCTTGCTCACATTAGTCATTAGACCATACTTATCAAGACTTCGAAAAGTTTAGTTAGCTGTGCAACTGTTTTCCTTCTGAGGTAGCTGCAGTCAGAATGTCATCTATGTAGGCAAAACAGAAATGTAATCTTTGCAGTACATTATTAATAACTCTTTGGAAAGTTACATCCCTCAATCCAAATGGTGTGAACTTAAATTCAGAAAGGCGAAATGGTGTGGCAATTTCCATCTGTTGTTTATCTTATTCTGCAAGTGTAATCTGATTATAAACTTTCAAGAAATTTATCTTTGAAAATATTTTCTGGCAGTGAAGGATTAAATCGACATTGTGTATTAGTGGAATTGGGTAGCAGTCCAGGAGGATGTGTAACTGAGCTGCCAATGTTCTGTGCAAACACACCATTGATCACCTGGTTTTGTAAGCACATGTAGTGAATTGCCCTACTGCGATTTAGGTGGTTAAATAATGTCGTTTTACAGATTGCGTGGGACAGCATTTGGAAAAGACTGGACGGTTACTAGACACTGAAATTTAATGGTTAACATCAAGTTTTACTTTTTTGGATATAACATAGGATTTTGTTATCTCTGAAACGTTTTTTTTCAAATTTCAGAAAATTTTACAAGGGCATTAACTATATTTAAACTAAAACTAAACTCCATCCAAACAGGCCATGGAAGGCCCAACGGTACTTACCGGCCGCCATGTCATCCTCAGCCCACAGGCGTTACTGGATGCAGATATGGAGGAGTATGTTGTCAGCACAACGCTCTTCCGGCCATATGTCAGTTTACGAGACCGGAGCTGCTACTTCTCAATCAAATAGCTCCTCAGTTTGCCTTACAAGGGCTGAATGCACCCTAATTGCCAACAGTGCTCACCAGACTGGACAGTCACCCATCCAAGTGCTAACCAGCCCGACAGCATTTAACTCCGGTGATCTGAGCACTGTGGCAAGGCTATTGGTCATTAACTATATCAGTTGCTTCAATACATGTCACATTTTTTTCAGTTTCAACTAACTATAGTTATTATAATGCTACTGTGACGAAAGCAGTAAGTGATAAGGGAAAAGGATGGACACAAAACTAAAGTTCCAACAATGTATCTATAAAAAACAGTAAAATTTTCATTTATTGTTTTAAAACATAGTAACCCTGCAGAATTTACTTTATCAACTTCAACACTTCAAGATATTTATTACTGTAACAAATACTGACATTATTACTACAAATTTACCAGAACCAATTTTAAAAAGATGAGGAACTATACTGAAATTTACTATATTACATTAACAAATGAGATATTTATAATCAGCAGTTTACCAGAAATTATAACTTTAAAAAAAGAAATCAAAATAAGTCGGCCATATACAAGGAATTTAATCAAGATATTAATTATGCTAATAGATGCCCTTATATCAGCTTTTAATTAAAACTCAAACTTACCATAAGGAATAACAAATCAGTCACTGGAGTACAATACATGAAGTACAGCAGCAAATTAATAGTACTTCTTCTTACTGAAATTACTCCTAACTCACTTTGGTAGCTTTGCGGCTTGGGATCTATTACTTTTGGTTATCCAGACCAACAAGGAATCAGTCCATGGCCATATCTATTACTTTTAGTTCCCACACTAACAAGAAATCAGGTCCTTGGCCATGTCCATTGCACACATGAACAAGACCATGTTCTTACTTAACTGCACAGCATTTCCTGAAACAAAAGCACTTTAGAACAGTTCAAATGATTGGTTTACACACATCCACCCCATTGTTCCATGAGTAGTTTTCTCAAACAAGATATCATACGCCACTAATTGCTCGCCATTGCGATAGCAAAACCAGAAGGGTAGTCTTGAAACAATCACATATTACTGGTAATTATTCTAATCTAATCAGGCAGCACCTGTACAGGAACAATGGACAACTTGCATTGTCCTGCATACAACCATAAAACGCCAATGTTGCTTAATATGTAGAAAATACCATGAAAATACGGAATCATGTTGAGTCCACTCCACTATAACATACATCGATTTTGATCAAACCTGTGACATTATGTCCACATTCGTCACAAGAAACTGGACACACCAGTTATGTTCGACAGAGTTCATCTCTGTCTCAGTCTCTACTCATGGGCAACCACGCTTAGCACACAGTGCTTAGCACACATGTGCCCATCATACTGCTTCCACTCAGATGAACTTACACTCTGTGCCACCCAGACACTTCTGAAACTTGGGCAACTCATAAAAAGCTGCCCTGTCCAGAATTCACTCCTTTCCCATTACTCAACACATATTCCTGCTCCAGTCACATGATCCACTCCACATCTCTACTTCAACGATGGTGCTAACCTTTGGCACATTATCAATTAATCTTTCGTTTTCGACGTCAAACAATGCTAATAAATATGAAGAAAATAGGTACCCAAATGAAAAACGTGTCTTAATCCAAGTTTACATCTATATTCAGCCTCTTTCATTTGGTAATTTTCTTTGTCGCTGTTAATACAGAGACATCTGCTCTGCTGTCTACCAAGAGCAATTGCCACGAATTGTAATATGTGACAAACAAGTAATGCTGGAGTGAGATGCAACAACATTTGTGGCAAAACATCTGACTGCTGTTGTCTCCTTCTTCTCGTTTTCCTGATTTTGCCATTCACAAGACTCAGTACGATTTGCTGGCCTGCAGCCTGTTCCAAGACGAAAACAGTAGCAGTATTAGTAATAATACTTCCATTTGTTATTATATCTTGATCACCTTCTGCTTGTATTATGAGAACATTTTCATCTTTCATTCCTGTCTTCTCCGAGCTGACTTTCCAGTCTAGTCATTTACACACACATTTTGTGTAGCTCCAAAGTCGAATCTGCAGCTGATAACTTTTGAAATGAAATTGGGACTTCATTAACTGATCGTATTTCCATTATTTGGTCTTCCATGAGAACAAATTTATCTGTATCTTCTTCAAAAATAGCTAAAACTCTTTGAATATGGCTGGGAAATTTATTTAGCCATAAAGTTTTCAGAGCCTTTTCGCTCACCTGTTCCTGTATGACCTTGCATTTTTAGTAACAGTTGATTTGGTTTTAGATCGTCTAGATGTTGTTCACTAAGTAATCTTTTTTATGCACTTTTTGCTCTTTTGAAACACTGTTAAGAGTCTCTCTTTAGCTAAGAAATATTTATTTGGCCCAGAACTGGCAACCAAATTACAGATTTTTCAACAAATCTTCTCGGCCCGGCACACAGTTTTTATCTGCCAGGAAGTTTCATATCAGCGCACAGTCCACTGCAGGGTGAAAATTTCATTCTGGAAACATCCCCAGGCTGTGGCTAAGCTATGTCTCCACCATTTCCTTTCTTCCAGGAGTGCTAGTTCTGCAAGGTATGCAGAAGATCTTCTGTGAAGTTTGGAAGATAGGAGACGAAGTACTGGCGGAATTAAGGCTGTGAGAATGGGTCGTGAGTCGTGTGTGGGTAGCTCAGTCGCTAGAGCACTTGCCCGTGAAAGGCAAAGGTCCGGAGTTCGAGTCTCGGCTCGGCACACAGTTTTGATCTGCCAGGAAGTTTCATATCAGCACACACTTTGCTGCAGGGTGAAAATTTCATTCTGGAAATCTTCTCTCCATTTTCGCTATTAAATAGCTGAATTTCGTTGTTTCACTTGTTATGCCAGCGAAATGGGATTTTGCTTCAGCTTGGAAGAACGA
This sequence comes from Schistocerca cancellata, assembly GCF_023864275.1. Lineage (NCBI taxonomy): Eukaryota > Metazoa > Arthropoda > Insecta > Orthoptera > Acrididae > Schistocerca > Schistocerca cancellata. Next base: position 516,008,385 of record NC_064634.1, read on the forward strand.
AATGTTGGGTTTTCAACCCAGAATGGCGGTAATTTCATACTGACCATTTCAACTTTTCCTGGAGCTACAGCATTTTCGTTGGTAGTCTTCATGGTCGTCTGTTTTTGTCGTACCTTCTTGATCAAATCAGGATCAACACTTGTAGGTACTTATTCCATATTTTTAGTACAATAGCAAATAACGCCAAACACAGTTTTTTTCTTGTAACACTTTTTATTTCATTGATTTCATAACACAACTCACTTTTTATACAGTCTTTGCTCTTAAAAAAAAGACATAGATACAGTAACAGGCAGAGAGTGTAATAAACGTTTTAATGATATATTTGTAAAACAAGTTAACATATAAAATGGAACTGCTTGAAACAAATAATTTGCTTTTTAGTCACTGTTTATATATTTTTTACATGTTCCTGTACTGGTATTAAGTTCAACTTTTTTATCACAGAAAGTATCTCATAATTTCATTTTGCCACTCAGTAATGGGCTAAGTGAAGTGACATTGTGTTGAATTTTTCTTATGTGTACACATCTTTACCGTGCACATATATCTATGCTGTTCATTCTAACTGGATGTAGAACTGCAGCTGTCTAAGGGCCAGTTGAACAATCTCGGAAGAAATCCAGGGACAGCTAACTGAGGTATAAGCTAACCACAGGTTAATTGGGAGTGTGTGTCGTATGACACCATTGTACTCTCCGGTTACCTATTCCCAGAATAGTGTTCATGTCTAGATAAGCTGGCAGCAACTAAAGAGCAGTCTGGCTATTTTTGTGTATGTCATTTCACCTTTACTTAGCGACTGTCTGCAGAAAGAGCGTGTCAAACATGAGTGACATGCATTTCAGCTCTCAAAACTATTCCCTTGAGGATACTTTATGGCTAGTATATATTGTAAATGCGTTCATGAGTGTAGTAGAAAACATGTAAACTGCTGCAGTCCTCAATGAAAATATTGCTAAACATTTAACTGAATTGGTAGAATGCTTTTATGTATAACAATATAATGATCTATCTTGAAATTAGTTAAAGGATGATGTATTTGTTGACTAATAAGAGATCTTTCATGATTTCCCAATAAAGTATGGGGAAAAATATGCAGCAGTTTCCATTCACAAACAACTTCACATGGACCAACAGAGCATACAACAGATGTATGATTTCTGTTAAAGAAAGAAAAACGTAAATATTATGTCCAGAAAAGTTAGCAGAGTCTACATGTTGGTGGCATCCCACACATGGAATGTAAATTCCATACTGTGTACAAAGGAATACATGATTTGATAAAGTTGACAACAGAAGGACGCCACAGTCAGTTCGATTCAGATGCAACATTTCTGCACATGATAGTATTCTGTCAAATGTAGCTGTATGGTAGATGGTGAATTGTAAAGAGGCATATAACATAGAATCAGCTGTGAAATGTGGTCTGTTTTGTGAAACAGTTGGTCTTTTCAATTTCTCCATTAATATGTGACAACACAGGTCGATTTGACTGAAAATTCTGAGAGGTGTTACTGGCTTGCTTGCTGTTTTATTTGCATCTTGGAATGATTAATTCATTACAGCAGCAATGGGTGTTCTACAGAAAATACCCTTGAACACTATTTGTGCACCCACTTTTGCAGTTCTTGGGCGTATATCGATTTTATTTCTACAGTGTGGTGATTGTTAATTATATTGAGAGTGTGTATGAAGAATAAGATATGAACATTTGCAATAAACAACCATTATCTTCTTTATAGTCCTGGGGTAGAAATGTAACTGTGGCACATGTCAAACAGGAGGGTTGTTATTGTATCTCACTCTCAATATTTGATGAATCTGGTTATAAATTCGGAATCGCCATCGTCTCACTTTTCTTCCTCATTCTCATGGACAGTTTAGCCAAAATTTCGTCATCACTGTCTGCATATGTCACTATTCCTGGCATCTTGAAAACTTATTCCCCAGTTATGCTCAATAACCAGCCAGAAGTCGCCCTTTTAGTTCCCTTGAGTTTATTCTCTGATTAGGCGTTATTCTGGGTTTGTACAACGCGTTTTTTGAGCTATTCCGAGAAGAGAGCTTAACCAGTTGCTAACCAGAGATTGCACAACCAGCCTCAAATAACAAATGATAAAAATCGACAGTGTGTTTGGCATTTGGCTGAATTCACAAAGCAGTCACACTAATGTCCCTCGCTTGCGTGATACGATCCTCCTCCCGACAAGCAAATTTGCGAACGTGTTGTTTAGGATTCGGTTGTAGCTAAATATTTGTAACAAGAAAACTGTAAATATGATTGTTTCTCGTTTCATTTTCAGCAATTTAAGGTGTGCTTTTAGCTTATTACCCAATCACACCCTCAAAAATCGCGACATATTCAGAATAAACAGTAAAGTATTGGTGACAAGCAAGACTATAAACTTGACTAACCCTCGTTATACTCGCAACAATTTAAGCTGTACTCTTAGTTTCCTGCCTAACCACAACATGACATTGTGACATATTTGGAAGAAACGGTCAAATATTTGCGACAAGAATGAATGTAAACGTCATTGCTTTCGTTTCACTTGCGGCAGTTTCATTTTTTCGTTTTTTAATCGGAAAATTGCAACGTATACCGAACAAACAGCTAAGTATTCCTGATAATCAAGACTATAAAAATAAATGACCCACCTTTTACTCGCAGCCATTTGAGCTGCATACTGTGTGTGAAGTCAGAAAATAGAAGGAACTCGTTATTGAGAAAGTATGCTCTTATATATGAGTAACACCGAATGTTGCAGAACATTCTTTTTTACATGAATAAGAAATTTCCTGAATGTGTTACAAATGTGAAGGTGAAAAAAAAATTAGGATATACTCGGAATGAAATTTTCTCTCTGCAGCAGAGTATACGCTGATATGAAACTTCTGATAGATTAAAACTGTGTATTGGACTGGGCCCTAATTCTGGATCTTTGTCCTCCACAGGCAAGTTCTCTACTGACTGAACTACCCGAGCATGACTCACAACCTCTCCTCACAGATTCACTTCTGCCAGTAAGACACCTCTTACCTTTCACTTGACCACAAAAGGTAAAGGCCCTGAGGTAAAGTCTTGATCAGGCACACAGTTTTAATCTACCAGAAAGTTCCAGTAAATACCTAGGTTTGAACCTACTTCCTTCGACACTACAACAATGCATCTTTGACTGCAGGACCACATTCAACACATGCATGAACTTACTTTAAAACTGTATCTAGTAAACTTTTTTAGGACTTTTACAGAAGATGTGTCGTCGTTTAACTATAGCAAATCGTAGATAGAGTGATAAATATTCTTTGCACATATGCCTTACATCTATATCTACATGGATACTCTGCAAATCACATTTAAGTGCATGGCAGAGGGTTCATCGAACCACCCTCACAATTCTCTATTATTCCGATCTCGTATAGCACACTGAAAGAATGAACACCTGTATCTTTCCGTACGAGTTCTGATTTCCCTTATATTATCTTGGTGATCGTTCCTCCTTACGTAAGTCGGTGTCAACAAAATATTTTCGCATTCAGAGGAGAAAGTTCGTGATTGGAATTTCGTGAGAAGATTCCGTCGCAACGAAAAACGCCTTTCTTTTAATGATGTCCATCCCAAATCCTGGATCATTTCTGTGACACTCTCTCCCATATTTCGCGATAATACAAAACGTGCTGCCTTTCTTTGAACTTTTTCGATGTACTCAGTCAGTCCTATCTGGTAAGGATCTCACACAGCGCAACAGTATTCTAAAAGTGGATGGACAAGCGTAGTGTAGGCAATCTCCTTAGTAGGTCTGTTACATTTTCTCAAGTGTCCTGCCAATAAAACGCAGTCTTTGGTTAGCCGTCCCCATAACATTTTCTATGTGTTCCTTCCAATTTAAATTGTTCGTAATTGTAATACATAGGTATTTAGTTGAATTTACGGCTTTTATATTAGACTGATTTATCGTGTAACCGAAGTTTAATGGGTTCCTTTTAGCACTCCTGTGGATGACCTCACCCTTTCCGTTATTTAAGATCAACTGCCACTTTTCGCACCATTCCGATATTTCTTCTAAATCGTTTTGCAGTTTGTTTTGATCTTCTGATGACTTTATTAGTCGATAAACAACAGCGTCATCTGCAAACAACCGAAGACAGCTGCTCAGATTGTCTCCCAAATCGTTTATATAGATCAGGAATAGCAAAGGGCCTATAACACTACCTTGGGGAACGCCAGAAATCACTTCTGTTGTCTCGATGACTTTCCGTCAATTACAATGAACTGTGACTTCTCTGACAGGAAATCACAAATCCAGTCACATAAGTGAGACGATATTCTGTAACCACACAATTTCACTACGAGCCGCTTGTGTGGTACAGTGTCAAAAGCCTTCTGGAAATCCAGAAATACGGAATCGATCTGAATTCCCTTGTCAATAGCACTCAGCACTTCATGCGAATAAAGAGCTAGTTGTGTTTCACAGGAACGATGTTTTCTAAACCCATGTTGACTGTTTGTCAATAGACCGTTTTCTTCGAGGTAATTCATTATGTTCGAACTCAATATATGTTCTAAAATACTGCTGCATATCGACGTTAACGATATGGGCCTGTAATTTAGTGGATTACTCCTACCACCTTTCTTTAATATTGGTGTGACCTGTGCAACTTTCCAGTCTCTGGGTACGGATCTTTCGTCGAGCGAACGGTTGTATATGATTGTTAAGTATGGAGCTAATGCATCAGCATACTCCGAAAGGCACCTAATTGGTATATAGTCCGGACCAGAAAACTTGCTTTTATTAAGTGATTTAATTTGCTTCCCTACTCTGAGGATATTTGCTTCTACGTTACTCATGTTGGCAGCTGTTCTCGATTTGAATTCTGGAATGTTTACTTGGTCTCCTTTTGTGAAGGCATTTCGGAAGGCTGTGTTTTGTAACTCTGCTTTGGCAGCACTGTCTTCGATGGTATCTCAATTTCCATCGTACAGAGAAGGCACTGGTTGTTTCTTGCCGCTAACATATTTCACATACAACCAGCATTGCTTTGGATTTTCTGCCAGGTTTAGAGACAAAGTTTCGTAGTGGAAACTGTTATGGGCGTCTCGCATTGAAGTCCGCGCTGAATTTCGAGCTTCAGTAAAAGATCGCCAATCATGGGAATTTTGCGTCTGTTTGAATTTGGCATGTTTGTTTCGTTGTTTCTGCAACAGTGTTCTAACTCGTTTTGTGTACCAGGGAGGATCAGCTCCGTCGTTCGTTAATTTATTTGGTATAAATCTCTCAATTTCGGCCGATACTATTTCTTTGAATTTAAGCCACATCTGGTCTGCACTTATATTATTAATTTGGAATGAGTGGAGATTGTCTCTTAGGAAGGCGTCAAGTGAATTTTTACCTGCTTTTTTGAATAGGTATATATTTCGCTTATTTTTCGAGGATTTGGGATTACAATATTCAGTCTTGCTACAACAGCCCTGTGTTCAGTAATCCCTGTATCGGTTTTGATGCTCGTTATTAACTCAGGATTATTTGTTTCTAAGAGGTTAAGTGTGTTTTCACAACTGTTTACTATTCGCGTGGGCTCATGAACTAATTGCTCGAGATAATTTCCAGAGAGTGTATTTAGCACAATTTCGGATGATATTTTATGCGTACCTCTGGAATTAAACATGTATTTTCTCCAACCTATCGAGGGTAAATTAAAGTCACCAACAACTATTATCATGTGATTCGGGTACGTGTTTGAAATCAAACTCAAATTTTCTTTGATCCTTTCAGCAACTGTATCATCTGAATTGGGAGGTCGGTAAAAGGACCTAATTATTATTTTATTCTGGTGCCAACAATGACCTCTGCACATACTAACTCACAGGAAGTAACTACTTCAATTTCGTGACTAGTTAAACTACTTCTGACAGCAACAAACATGCCTCCGCGAACTGTGTTTAGCCTTGCAGAACCGTCTGAGCCTCTGATTCAGACCCTCCACTCGGCTCTGTACCAGAGGTCCGCAATCGGTCCTGTCGACTATGCTGCAAATGGTCAGCTCTGCTTTCATCTTGCAAGCAAGACTGACAGTCTTTACCACTTCTGTTAGCCGCTCGAAACCAGAGAGAATCTCTTCTGATCCAAAGTGACACACAACATTGGTACCAACGTGAGCAACCACATGCAGTTGGCTGCACCCTGCGCTCTTCATGACATCCAGGAGGACCCTTTCCACATCTGGAGTGACTCTACCCGGTACGCACACGGAGTGCACATTGGATTTCTTACCCTTCTTGTTAGCCAAGTCCCTAAGGGGCCTTAAAACCGTATACTGTGATAACACGAAAGTTATAATATGGAGACAAGCGAAATATGGTCAACCCAATGTGGAGTCTCAAAGGTAGCAAGCGAGGGACGTCATATGACTGTTTTGAGACTTCAGCCTAATACCAGAAGCACTCCGATTTTTAGTCACTTACGTCTAAGTGTGTCAACCAAAGATCCTCTTGTTCCGTTTTTTACCTAAATACAGCAGACGGTCTGTTTCGAGAATAGTGTTACAAATGTTAACAGTTTTCCGTAGTACACACGTAGTAAGGACAAGAAACCGAACGAAATACTGGAGCACTAAACTTTGTTACAATTTGCAGGAACAAAACCGCAAGAGAGGTTGCAACATCCATAGCATGAGTGATGAAAGGCATTATTCTGTTTATGTCAGCGTCTTCTAATGAACCTATGCAGTATTGTGCTGATCTGATAGTTCCCTAGGTCACACGCTGTACAAACAGACATCATGCAGGCCTACAGGCCTAAAAGACACGATTTGCCCAACTTCAATATCGCGGCCAGTGTGGATGATTACCTGTATTTAACTACGACACTTATCTCCCCAGCGTTAGTCAAAACAACCTTTGTTAATACAATCGGTCATGGTTTATCCCAAACATATCTTTTGTTTCAGAGCCACAACGCTTTTTATTTATACGCCCTGAATTTAGAATTTTGTTGGTAAATTTGAATCTCTATCATTTTTTTGGGAATCCAGTTTCAGTATTGATGCTTCTGGAATTATAAATAGCGTTAATAATTATCATTCGCTACCCCTGCACACATCAGCTCTTGCAACTTGAGCCACGGCCGCCTGTATTATGCGGACGTGCGCGAACGCATATCCAAAGATACAAAAATGTAGAATCTTTGGTTTGTTAGACCCGTACAGTGTAAAATGTCAAATGTCATTGGTTAATAATTTTGTAATCATGGGGAGTCATGTGTTCTTTTGGATTTGTTTATGTGGTGTTTTGTTATCTATTTCGGAAGGTAGAATCGTATTTCTAAATATTCTGGCTAAGCGCGTTACTCTAAAGTTTCTAGTTTTGTATCAATTTTTTATTTGTTTTACCCAATCCAGACCTTCAGAATTGCATTATAAGCTGTCATAGACCTATTTAACAACTGTTTCTCTCACAGTTTCTCCTGAAAGAACAAAAGATAAAATGTACGAATCTATTGATGGAGCGGCAGCTTGCTTCAGAAGACTGAATGGAACTCATCAGTTCGGCTGCTCATGTAAGTGTTTTATTGCATAGATTGTGTAGATAATTAAATGTAGGTATATGCATTCACAGCTGCTATCATTAATGCTAATGATCCAAAACGTTCAGTAACCATTTCTGGGGTAGTGGAGTAGTAAGAAGATTACAGTGCTCTCCGAAAAATACCAAAGCAAAAAAATAAGATGGTACTCAGTTTTTACACAGTTCTGTATTTGGGTGTTATTTGTACATTTCCAATCCACAAATTCTATATTAAAATCACTAACCAATTTTTAACACATTGATTAGAAATCTTCAGTTTTCTGTCACTATAAACCGGTTCACCTTCTTTTTATCATTGGATAGAAACCATTAGTATTCTCTCATTGTAAATCATTGCACATCCATTGCTTCATAAACGCTAGCTTTAAACTTCACCATATGTTATGCTTTGTCAATGTGTGTATCTATGTATTTTATTCATTTCATCCGAGGATCATCTTGCAATAATACAGTAGTTTTCATAACAATACAGTAGAAATGACTAGCTCGAAATATAGATGTATGTGGAATACTTAACTAGGCTCTATAATTTATTATTTGTTTAATTATTTATTCATTAATTCTTTCCCCATAGACACTAACTGATAGTTTCCATCTGAAAGTATAGATTGTTTTGTACAGTTTTATGGGCAGACAAAAGCAGATAAGCATCTGTCTTCTAACTCCATTTACCATGTTACGCGACATCAAGACTTATATACAATGTATGTGCAATATGTGTATGATAGAGAAAATAGAATTACACCTTACAGACACACATGATGTTATTACATATTTTCTCTTACCGTATAACATCTAATTTTTATTTTGATATTTAATAGTTACTCATAATGTAGGCCTATATTCATTTATCTGTGAGGTCACTTTTAAATGATTCAAAGAGATTCCTTTTACTTAGGTGATTTTGAGACTTGTTAAAAAGCGTTCTGCCTGCTTCTTGGAGAATTCACTTTGAATTTGAGATTTGGCTGTATTGTGTAGGCTAATAATTTTTGTTTCCTTTTGTTGCATGGTTGTGCATGTCTTTAGTTAGGAGATATCATTTACTCTGCCATAATATTTTGGTACATATATAGGGAGTACACTGCCATAATAATGAGTATGGCATACAAAAGCTTGTAAACTAGTGTGTCTGGATGGTATTTTTGCTATACATCTCCCTGCTTTTTTCTGAATTTTAAATATCCTTTTTACATGTCAAGCTTGAACACTTCACCATACATGAAATGCACAGCACAGATGTGGAAACAAGTCGCTCCTGCATGTGGTCTAATGTCATCTACATGCCTTACATTAAGTAGTCGGGTTGACAGAAGCGTCCTATCTCACATGTCGGCTTTGACCCGTGACGTAAGGGTGTTGCGGTGTGTAACGTCATTACGGCGCGGAGTTTGGCTTGTGAATGTGGCGTGTTTGTAGTTGTCGTCATGTTGTGGTTTGTTGTGCCCTCTGGTGGTGTGTTCAGGGTTTTTGTTTGTTTGGTGTATTGGGCTCAGTTTGCTGTTGCTCAGTGCCGAGTGCTGCTTGCATATTTTTGAAGCGGAATTTGTGTCAGTGAGTTAACGGTTTTGTGGTTTTCGGTGAACGTTAATGTAGTGATGATTGCTGTACGTCGGGTGGTTTTGTTATTAAGTTTAATCGGTTGTGGTTTTTTGTTCAGGAATGGATATGAAAGACAAGATCAATAGTTCTCGGCTGAGGGCTATGATGGGGGACACAGTTTTAGAGCTGATTATGTTCCTACAGCCTTTTGGCCTATTTGCCGAGGTGGTGAAGTGCGGTGTGTGCCGTGAACCAATGAAATTGGTTAAAGTTCCGGCCTCTCGGACCAGGGACGGTTATATGTGGCGCTGTCGCAAAGATGACATATGGCATTCCATACGGCGTGGTACCTGGTTCGAGAAGTCTAGGTTGGGCATGCGTGAGATTGTGCTTGTTACATATTACTTTTGTTATAGATCCCCACAGAGTTTTTGCGCGCATGAGACTGGTGTGAGTGAGATTGGTATTCCTTTTGTCGTGAAGTGTGTTCGGAATCGATTAAATACAGGGGTAAGTTGGGGGGCATGACGTTGTTGTGGAGGTGGACGAGTCACAGTTTGGGAAAAGCAAGTATGGGAGGGGGAAGTCTGTGGCTGGTCTTTGGGTGTGGGTGGCTGTTGTTCCGGGGGGTGGGGGTTCCGAATGTGTTTTTAGGGTTGTGGAAGGGAGGTCCAAGGCTAAATTAGTGGGGTTAATTGAGGAATATATAGAGCTGGGATCCACAATAGTTTCTGATGCTTTTTCTTCTTATAGGGGGTTGGGTGAGAGGGGATTTAATCATTTAGTAGTGAACCATAGTTTAGAGTTTAAGAATTATGAGACAGGGGCTTGTACTAATACAATAGAGGGGATGTGGGGGGGCAGTTAAGTCAGTTCTTGGGAGGGGGAAGAGGTGCTTTCCAACCTTCAGTCTCATTTAGATGAGTACTGTTGGAGGACGAGTGTGCTAGAGGGCTATTGTATTGTTCGAGTTTTCTTAAGGGCTGTGGGTAAAATGTATAGGCCGAAAGTGGTTAGTTAGGGTGGTCTGGGTAGGTAGGTGGGTGGGTGGGTGGGTGGCTGTGGTTATTTTGTTGTATAGTATTTGTTAAGGTGGGGGGGGGGGGGGTGAGAGGGGGAGTGTGTTTGTTTTTTGTTTTAGTTGTGGAGGATCTATTTTGTTGAAGTTTTTGTTGAGTCGTAGTGTGTGATTGAGATTTTTTTATGTTGCATTTGGTTTTTGTTTGTGGGTTTTTTATTTTGGTGTTGGGGGGGAGGGGTTGAGGTGTGGGTGGGTTGGGTTGGGTTTTTCTTTTGGTTTAGTATTTTTTCATTGGTTTGTATGTGTGTTTGTGTGTGTGTGTGTGTGTGTGTGTGTGAGAGAGAGAGATAGAGAGAGAGAGAGAGAGAGAGAGAGAGAGAGAGAGAGATTGTGGTGGCCAATCTAGTTTGTGGGGCTGGAACTTTCTTGTGGTATGTTCTCATTTTTGTTTTTGTTTTTGGCGTATGTGTTGTGTCTTGGGGTATAGGGAAGTGTTTCATTGAAATTTGCGGCTGTGAAGGTTGGTACTGGTATTGGGAGATGTTCTTGAGTTACATAGGTCAAGGGTAGTGGTCGATCCTAACTTATGGGATTGGGGAAGTGTCCGTTCGTAATGTTTGGCGGTGCATTTTGATTTTTGTATTGGGAGATGGTATCAGGAGCTGCTGTTGGTCTATATAGGTCAAGGGAAGTGTTCGATCCCAATTTATGGGATCGGGAGCTGCTGTAGATCTATATAGGTCAAGGGAAGTGTCCGATTCCAGATAATATTGTGTTTTGTGGTATTTGGTGAGTTTTGTGATGCTGATTTTTTTCGTCGTTTTGCGTGATTTTGTATGGGGGTGGGTGGCTAAGTTTGTTTATATCTAGTTTGTCCCCACCCAAAAGACCCCCAATTTCCCACGCTTGTCCCGTTAGAGTCATTAGGCTTTTTGTGAAACATGTGTGTGTTTGTTTTTCGATGTATTTGTGTCTTTATGATACGTATGCAATGATTTTATATCCGCCATATTGGAATTGTCGTTTATGGTTGTTTCGGCCATATTTGTGACGTCATGGGTCAAAGCGGACGGGTGGGATCGGACGCTTCCGTATTTCCAAGTAGTCATCTAGGTCTTTCTTATCTCTGGAAATCCAGAAGAGGATTGCGTTTCTCCATCAGCCATCCAATCACATGACTACATAGGCATATCCTGCCCACCTCACCACATTTACCTTCCAGTTATTATTCTATCTTCCACTTCATTCAGTTCCGTGATCCACGTCTTCTTCTTCTTCTTCTTCTTTTTTTTTTTTTTTTCAAATAAATGCGAAACTGCATCTTTTCATTGCTCACTGAGAAACCTTCATTTTGTGAATAGATTTGATGTTAGAAGTTGTCTTTGCCACAATTTAAAACTTTTACTAGACATTATTTTGATTTATTATTTCAGACACATTGAAAAGTTAAGGACTGAAAGCCTTGTTCAGTTTAGGAAAAGAAACCCATACAATTTTTACTCATTAATTTAGTCTATTTCTTTGTCTGTCCATCCAAATGTTGTCTTCAAGCAGGTGTAGATTATTTGTATCATATTGTAATTGTTTTCTGGGTATACTTTCAAACTTTTTCTATTATTTCTTCTGTTACCTCTTGGATGGTACCTGCTATATCATCAGTAAAATGACAATAGTTCAGACGTATTTCATTGGTCCATATTCATTCTTGCTTTTTCCAGATTAATGGCTTGAATACTTATTCTAATAGAAGCTTTAGAATTGATGTAGCTTGTATATTCTTTGATACAATCCTCCTAATGTAGACTGAGTTAATGCCCTGTTTCTTCTGAGCCATTAAATCAGGTGTTATTGAAACAGAATTAATAACTTTCTCAAAATATATTAATCCCAGACAATATGTGGTAATTACTTACTCGTAGCCCCATTCTATAAGTTTTTCCACAACTCAACTTTCAAATGATCCACTGTGCTTTTCCACTTTTAAAAGCCAGAGTATGGTTTTGATGGATGAAAATCCTCTATAGTTGCCATGTTAATGTTTTAATATAAATTTTATACAAAAGAAGATAAGGCTGACTGTCAGTATTTTTTTTTGTCTTGTCTTACTCTTTCCTTCTGTAGTAAAACACGTGTAGTGAAGGTTTGAGAACAGGTCGTGAGTCTTGCTTGATAGCTCAGTCATTTGAGTACTTACCCATGAAAGGCAAGAGCCCCAGGTCCGAGTCACAGTCTGGCACACAATTTTAATCTAATCTGGCAGATATGTTTCAGATCATCATGCACTCCACCGCAGAGAGAAATTCATTCTGTAAACGATACCCAAGGCTATGGCTAAGCCATGTCTCCACATTATCCATTCTTTCAGGTGTGTTAGTAACTTCTGTAATGTTGGAAGGTAGGAGATGAGGTATTGGTAGAAATCGAGGTGTGAGGGCAGGTCACAGTTCAGTCAGTACAGAATTTGCCCGCAAAAGGCAAAGATTCCAGGTTTGAGTCTCACGCAGTTTCAGTCTGCCAGGAGGGTACAAATCACCACACACTTCACTACAGAATGAGAATTCATTCCAGAGTTACAACTTTGCCTCCATATTGCAGAACCGGATTATTTTACAGACTTTCTCTAAATAATTTTCAAAACTATATTGCTTTGTCTCCAGATTTAATAACCTATGTTGAAGCACCATATCATCAGATATATTTCCTAGATAATTATGCGAGCTTAGGAAGTGTTTATTAAATGTTTGTATCTTGATGTGGTTAATTGGAAACATGGTTGATTGCTGTTATTAATCATCCGGGTGTCAGTGTACAGGTCAGTTTTCTTAATAGGCCTGTGTGTAGTCACATCACCTTTCATCTCTCAAAAATTCAGAAAAACTAATGTTAGTTGTAAGTCCATTCATCATCATAAAATGCCAAGTCATCTGCATGAGAATTGCTCGAGGGGCTGTGCTGCTGGGATTGCCTCTCAGGAGATTTATAACATTGTTACGTTTGACAGGCACAACAGTACTGCTCGTTTACGTGGCTGTATTTATGTCAAAGCTCTCCAGCTGCCTGTATGGACTCCTGACAGCCTAGGCATCATTATACTTATATGCAATAACCTGTACATAAAAATCGAAAACATTGTGTGTTCTGAAAAGCTGCCATAACAATAATCTTGGCGTACAATCTAAAGCTTTGTATGTAGATTCTGTTGGCTATAGTCTTTCCTGCAGCATGTGTAACATCTGTAGTATATATGTCTGGGACAGAGCCAAATTGGAATTCCCTTATTGCCGGTAATTTGGAAATGCTACTACTATCCATTCTCTGCTACAATGATGAAAACATTATGATCAAAGAGTGATATTATACCCTCCCTCTCTTAAACCTTGATTATGTTGATGCTAGTGTGTAGTGTAGCCGGAGGTCTAGAGTGGGTTGGAAGATGATAGTTTTGTTGTGAGTTGTGGAAGGCAGCCAGTGTGAATGCCGAATAAAGATTGTGGTAACATAAGCCTAATGTTAATGTCACCTCATATTTAAGTGCGCCTTTCTTCATAAAAACTAAAACTACAAAGTAAATTTAGAAAATATGTATTAGGTAGTGAACAAGTCCCTGATGAGTATTACAAAGCATACTATGCACATACATCGTACATAAACTATGAAAAATGCAAATTCTGAAGTGTACCTCTGCAGCTACAATATAGATTGTCTTATTTATCTTGAGAGCTCCAAAGAATGATTCGGCCAGAAACAAAATATTTAAAAAAAAGTAACAAACAGATATTTCTTTGCTACCAAGAGGACTAATCCTTGTTCTTGTTTTTTTTTTTTTGTGTTCCCAAAATAGTATATTTTAGTGATAAAAAACATCCTGTGATGAATGGCATTACATGTAGACATATAAAGACAGATTTTAAAGCTGAAAATAATGATTTACAAAATTTTGAAGATCACCAATAATAAAATCCCGAGTTGGCTATATTACTGCACTGGACTTCGGCTAAAATGTCCTGAAACTTAGTCGTTTTTTAGTTTCTGTGTAGTTATGACATCTACCGTAAGCATGTATTGCACTACAGTTCCCATGATCATCTATGAGGAGCTGGTTGGAGCACGATGGATGTATTTATCTCTATTACCACTGGTGAACACTTGTCACTCAGCTGATGAACAGCCTCACTTTCAGTCTCTAATGAAGTAACATAATATTCTTCTTCACTTACTGAGCCACTAGATTCAATGTCAAAACTCAGGATCAATATAGCCATCCTTCGTTTGCCTAAACAATACAGGAGAGAGCCAAAAAGGGCACATTCTGTTGTCGAGTATCTGCAGCTGCGCACAGTTAAGATGATATCCAGTGGCAACCATCTCAACCAAAACCTCTGGTGGCGAAACACATAATTATCTGTACTGAAATGGATCCAAGTGGGGTTTTATTGTTTCGAAGGTCTGTTCTTAAGTTGCCCAAGTATACTCAGAAATTTAAGTTTGTTGCATTAATAAAAATGAGATAATACAGGGTTTAAGGGGTTAAAACACAACAAAAAATTGAGTTTGACTCTTTTCCACCAGGGCATAGTATAGGTATCTGGTGTAATGTTTACCTGTCCACTTGATAGAGTTGACAGTAAACAAACAGAAACTTAAGGAAAATGCACACTGGTCATTCAGACAAATGTCTTCATTTGAAGGTTTGTGCGAATACAGTGTACACCAAAGAATATAAGGGAGAAATGCTATTCATCTATGGAGACTGTAACACTGCACCATCTTCTCCTCCACCTAACACCCTGTGATGGTGTGCTCCTTGGCCCCGTTTTTATTGCTGTGCATTTTATTCAGTCATCCAAGACTCCTTTGCATAGGTATTTCCAAAGACAATGAGGACGTTGGCTATGCACATGTCCATGAGTTGAATCAAGAAGAATGTCCAGTAAAAAGAATCTAGTATTTATATGGCAGATTTAATGACAGTATGTGGAGGCATAAAAGCATTATATCTTTTTTATGATAGAATAGCATCACATGCAGAAAACTCATTGTATATATTGCAATCAATAGATAAGAGTTATGCAAAATATCTACTAGTCTTTGCCATACACGTCCAACTATATGCCTTTCACAGGATGGCCACCATCTACCTTTGGATATTGATTTGTGTAGGCATTCCAGGCAATGAGATGGCTGACAATCTAGCCAAAGAAGTAATGAGGATGCAAGCCCTACAACTAGTCACCCCAAATGCTGGCTTAAAAATACGCAAGATGTTGTATCCTGAAGAAATGGGAAGAAGAATGACAAAGTATCACATAAACCAACAACCTATGAACAGTGGTAAACACTACCAAGGTGTGGCAGATATTTGTATGAAGTTCAAGAAGAAAAGCTGTTGTGCCTTTTGTTGCCTCTGAATTGGACATTCAAAAATTTGTCATCATCAGTGCTCCGTCTTTCGTAGTTGAAAGTTGGTGACCCAGCACACAATCCTCTTAACAGTCTATCTTTATTTTTCCTGGTCTTCTGCATCTTGGAATAACTGTCCCCATGTTTGGTGTGTCATTTTCTTTATTTGGTACGTCCATCGTCTCAGTGGCCTTCCCTGCAATCTTCTCCCTTCGACTTTGCCGTGGATGACATCTTTTCTAACTCATCCTTTTGTTGTCAAAGTTTGTAACCAAAGAACCGCAGGATTCAGTGGAAACAAATACTGGGCAGCCCCTTCTCCACCACAAGTTTTGAAGATTGATTTGTCGGTCCATTTGCCCATTCATGATCCTCTCAGCTACTATAACCTATAAAAAACCTGCTCACAAATGTAGTTTAGCCTATGCCAAGAAGAATCTACACAGTGTGTCTGTGGAGCAGCACTAATGACTTGCCACAACTTTGAAGATTGTACAGTGTAGATTGTAAGTGACAGATAAAAATCCTGGGACTGAACAGGGATCGAACTAGAGACCTTTGAATCTGCAGTGTTGTGTGTTACCACTTCCTTCTTTTCTCCATTTGTTACTCAATATATACTGCCATAGCCAAATAAAATGCAAGATTGTACAATGGTATACTGGTAGCGAACGTTCATAATGAACTCTAACATTGAACTGAATCTTTCCACAATTTATGCAAATCCACTACAGATTTTTATATAGCAAAGGCACTGTCATATTCATTTCTTCTGCCCTTGTAGAACCATCAGTTTCATTGGAAAAAATGGTGGGCGGCATTGTTCTCAGCCCCAGAAATATGTTTAGTACGTACCCCAAACTGTACGCTGTCTCTCCCCCCCCCCCCCCCTCCCCCCCTTGTTGTTAGAACCCTTTGTCCTTTACATTTGCCATTGTTTAGTTAAGCATTTCTTAAAGGTTTTGTTTCAAAACTGCGTTTCCTTTCACACCATATTTTTCATGATTATTTTATTTAAAACTTGGGAGTAGCTGCCCTTGTAAAATATTTATGTCTTCACACATCATTAGAATATTGAGGATATAATAACAATGTAGTTCTCTTAAAACTGCAGCAGTCACCGTCATTTATGTTACTTTACACAAACTATCTGCTGTCTATATACTATTAAAGTGAAGATTTCTTTAACACAAGTATTAGAGTTATGTGGAATTTACACCCCTGAGGTTGTTCTGATAAAATTTAGGACTGACTAATAAAGTATTCTTTTGCTTTGTTTTTGAATGTATGGGGATTTTAATTTCCTACCTGTCATCAACTAAAAACTTTTTAACAGATTTTTTCCACCAGGGTATAAAACTCAGTTCTGAATCCTGAAGAGTTAGGCATAGTCCATATAACTTTTCTTCCCTTATGGTATTGTGGTTGTGGATTGCAAAGTAATTTGTAAATTGACTGTAGTTGCTAAACACAAAATGCTAAAGGAGTTAGATGCTTCTGAAAGATGTTCAGTTATCAACTTCTCACATTATTCTTTTTGCTTGCTTCTGTAGAATAAATACTTTTTGTCGCCTTAGCCATATTGACCCAGAATACTGCACAGTTAGGGTAGTATGGAGTGTAAATGTGTAACATGTGTTAGCAATTCTACCTGCTGGCCAGTGCATTGAGAGAAAAGCAGGCAGAACTGAGTCTTTGGTCAGTTACTCTGTGCTCGGGTGTCACCTCAGTTTATTCCATCTGGTGAATACCCAGGAACTTCACACATGGAGTTTGTCAGTTATAGGTTAAGCTGTTGGCTGTTCTATTACACTCTAGCTATATTGCTATGAATATGTTTGAGCCTCCATCAATATACTTTTCACCAGCATGCATTACAATTTTTTTTAAAGTGCTCCAGTGTCCTGTGTAAACCATTTGTGTAAAGCAACAATGGGGCTCGGCTGAGCACTGAACTTTTTGGCACACCATATGTTTTTGCACTCTGAGTTTAGTTTTATTGCTATCATCTAATTTGTTAATATGTCGGATCTGGTGGCCTCGAGATGAAGGTTGTGGGATTGAAGCCCTGTCAAACCTCAAATTTTTCAGTCTGCCATTTAAATTAGAATTCCCTTCACAGTGATGTGAAGATTTGCCATAAATGACACGGGGTTCAGATTCCACTTTTAACTGTAGGGCCCCTTCCCCCAGTTGGGTAACTGAGGTGTGCTAGTGATACACAAGTCACCAGAATGGTATCTTGAGTCAAACACTTGCACCGGGCAGTTAAGCCATGTGAAAAAATTATTATTTATTAATGTGTCCTTCTGTTTTCTGTTGTTAACACTGCAGCCATGCAAGGGGAAGGCCTTCAAGGCCACACAATTGTAGTTTCCCTAGTGGAATTTACACTCTACATGACCAAAGGCCTTAGCATGATCACAGATAATGCCAAAAGGGTAACATGTTTTTGTTTATTTGTACTGGAACTCATTTTGTGAATTTGTATATTACTTCCTCTGTAGAGAAGCCTTTATGGAAGCCAAAGTGAGTTATTGGTAAAAGATTCTTCTCAGAAAGATGGTTCAGTAGTAATCTAACACCTAAAAAGAATTTTAGAACACAGGAAGGAGGGAGTCAGGTCTGTAGTTAGTGTCACTTGCTTATCTGAACGTTTATAAATGGGTTTTAATACCACATACTTTGGCCTTTCAGGAAATGCATGTTGACTCATCAACGGGTTGCAGAGTAACTGTAGGAAATACATGTTGATTCATCAACTGATTACAAAGATAACGCTATGGAGTGGCACTACATCTGCGTGTATATACATACTCAGAACCCACCATATGGTGTCATCTCCTTTCCTGTTCCACTCAAAAATAGAGTGAGTGGAAAACAGAAAGGTTTACTTTACAACACATTGGGGTAATTACAGTGAAACTTTAGAAAAAGTTTGGCTAAAATTTGGGATCAGTTTTTGTCATGCTTGGAAGAGAGAGCTTTATTTAATGCAGAGGACCACCTCTCCAAGACTTAAAAATTCGCTTCAGGTAGTACTGTAAAAGTGTTCAGTGTGTTATCAAAGATAGAAAGTTCACAAAAATTCAAAAAATTCTGTTCAACAAAGCAATGACAGTTTGGAGCATTACCAAACAAAAAACAAATAAACTCAGTAATGCAAACAACATACAACTCTATCATGACAGTGGCACAGAGAAGGATGACATTAATATCACATCAGTGGCCACTAAATTCAATGAATTCTTCAATACAGAAGCTGAAAACACAGAGGCCAAAAAAAATAATTTTTCTAAAGTGGATCCATTAGATTTACGATGACAGGCATTTGCTTACACCACCACCAGACTACACTGCATACTACTGTTAGAGGAGTTACGAAAAAGCAGTAACTCTCCTGGCTATAATGGCATCTTGACCAAAGAGCTAAAACCTTATTCTGACTTGGTAGTGTCCTGAAGTGGAAGCCTCTGAGATATTTAGCAACTGATGGAATGTTTATCAGAAAGACAGATTAGAGGCCATAGGAGCACGAGTGTTCCTGGCAGCTGACAAAAACATTGTCTCTATTGAGGTCAAAGCTTAGTGTGATAGTGAAGTTATCTGGTTGCATATAACAGGGCTAGGAGAATCCAAGTTAATTGTTGGATGTTTTTACTGGCCACCCAATTCTGTTGTAGCAGTTCTAAGAGTCATTCAAAGAAAGTCTATGTTCTGTAACACACAAATATCCAGGTCACGCAATACTAGTTGGAGGCAACTTTAACCTACTGAGCATAGAGTGGGACATTTATGGATACATTGCAGGAAGTCCAGACAGATAGTCATGTGAAGCACCTTTGAACACATTTTCTGAAAACTCTTGAGAAGGTAGTTCGGCAGCCCACAAGCAATGAAAATATCTTAGACCTTATAGCTACAAATAGCCTGGACCTTATCAACAACATCAGTATATAAACTGAGATTAGCGATCATGATGTCATTATACCAACTGTAGTTAAGAAAGTTGATAAATTGGTTAAGGAGGCTAGGAAAGTGTTTTTGCTAGAAAGAGCAGATAAGCAGTTGTTGTTATCTCACTAAGAGAGTGAACTGACATCGCTTAGTTCCAGTAAGATGGACCTAAAGGGACCAAAGTTTAAGCAGATTGTGAATTGTGGTCTGGAGAATTATGTGCCTAGTAAGAGGATTAAGGACAGAGAAGGCCAACCATGGTTTAACAAGGACCTCAGGAAAATTCTGAGAAAGCATAGACTGTAGCGCTCCAACTTCAAACAAGAATGTGCAAATGACAACAAGCAAAGGTTAGTCTAGAGATTTGTGCATCTGTGAAAAGATCTATGTGCGAAGCATATGAGGCCTGTTCAAAAAATTCCGAAACTTAGTTCAAAAAAATTTTCTTTGCTTACCTTACCTCTGCATGGTCTTCTTTGAGACACTCTCCTCCACAATTGGTATGCTGCTCCTAACATTGTTTCCAATATCGGAAGCAGTCCTGGTACACCTCTTGCCGGATTGCGCAAACTGCCGTCTGCGAATTTTCTTTTATCTCCTCTATTGTTGCAAATCTTCATCCTTTCAATGGGGCTTGCAACTTTGGAAATAAAATGAAGTCCACAGGGACCAGGTCTGGATAGTACGGAGGATGAGGCAGCACAGTGATTTCGTTTTTTGTGCAGTAGTCATAACCTTTGTGTCAACTATTGGCCCACATCTCATCACCAGTTATGATTATCTTACGGAACATCTCATTTTCATTTGTGCGGAAAGCTCTTCATAGACTGTGAGGTGAATGTCTTTCTGGTCTTAACTCATGAGTCATGGGACAAACTTGGTGACAACACAATGCATTCCAAGATGCTATGGCAGGATTTCATGACATGATCTAACTAAAATGTTACATTCTTCTGAAATCTCTCAGACAATCAGTATTTGATTTTGTTGACATTCGTGTGAGAGCACCTTTATGTGTGGCAGCAGACTCCATAGTTTTCTGAGTCCTTTACCATTGGCAAAGCAGAAAACTGTCTTATGGTTGATGATTTTTTTAGAGCCAGAGAAGTGGCGTGTGTGTGTGTGTGTGTGTGTGTGTGAGAGAGAGAGAGAGAGAGAGAGAGAGAGAGAGAGAGAGAGAGAGAGTGCCAAGGAAGTTAACACTCCGATATTCTATGATAAAAAGTTCATATTTGACTGATGTTAAGGACATTATCTATGATAGCAACTGGCAGATGCCAATAGTCATATATCTTTGTAGGAGACACCCTTGAATTCTGTACGCACTACGTATTTCAAAGACACCACCGTATATCACAGAACAACAGTCTCTGTAGTGTCAACCTCACAGGAACTTTTATTATTTAACAACTTGACAACTAGTGACTTCAAGAGGACTAGAAGTATCTCTGAATTATTTATACATTCTTCTAATAATTTTC
Organism: Schistocerca cancellata; assembly: GCF_023864275.1. NCBI lineage: Eukaryota > Metazoa > Arthropoda > Insecta > Orthoptera > Acrididae > Schistocerca > Schistocerca cancellata. The sequence continues at coordinate 516,029,374 of NC_064634.1, forward strand.
GGGTATGCAGACGGATCCCGTCGACATTCTGCCACATTTATACATTGGTTGAGAAAGCCAGCATTGTCCAGGTATTTATTTCTTCCAATCTTACATTAGCCGTCTCTGCCTCCGACTCTCTGTATTTACCTCCTCTGCCACCTCTCTATCAATCCCCTCTGTCCTTTTCCATATCCTCATCTCCTCTCTGTCCATCTCCTCCATTCTCTCTCTTTCTCTCCAACTCCTTTCCTCCCTTCACAGTATCAATCTCCTGCTCCCTCTAGTCTCTGCACAGCTGTGACTGTCCTCTGTATAGCACATGCAGTGCATTCCATTATTACCTGCAAACATGCTGGTCCTGCGAGAAATCCAGTTTGACTGGTGTTTCTCTTCTTGCTCAGATTGGAAGCTCTCGTGAACTTTTTCTGGTGTCCCAATTTAATTTTTTTAACCACTCTTATTCAAACCATTATTTATTTTCAGTCCCCAGACATAGTTCGACACTTACTTGTATGTGTCATTTTCTGTGGGTGAAATTTATGTCTGTAAGTGACACCTATGGGATGTAGGTGGTTCTTAACCCCACGGCACTTCTTTCCATACAGTAAATGATGTGTGTACCAAGTTCATTTGAAATCGACCCAGTGGTTTGGGAGCAGAGGTTGTACATACATACATACATACATACATATACGTACGTACACACATACACTTACATATTGTATGATATTATTGCCACTCATGATTTACTCCCAGGATACCTGAATCAATTCCCTTTCACAAATTAAAACAGCAGTTGTGGAAATACTTACTGTATATGTGCTGTCATCTATGTCGGGATGTCCATTCTCTATTAGCAATCCTGTCATGTTTTGCTGATTTTTTTTTCTTTTTATCTTTTTTTTCCCTTCATTAAAAAATTTTACATGCGGCCACTTTGATTTTGTATCTGAGTTGCCAGTTTCATATAAGTCTATGTTATGCTTTTATTTCCAGCTTCACTTATTGCAGATACACCTTTTGTTTTGCCAGGGTAATATATGCTAAATGACTTACGGTATGTCAGGTGTAGTTATGATTATATGAAACAAAACAATGAAACATATTCCATGCTAAGCACAGTGATACTATCTATTGTGAGGTCTGGGAGTAACAGAGTTGCTCGTAGTGCCATCAACACAGATAAATAGTGATTTTGGTGTATTAATGAAAGTACCCTCCCATGAACATGGACCTTGTCATTGGTGGGGAGGCTTGCGTGCCTCAGCGATACAGATGGCCGTATCGTAGGTGCAACCACAACGAAGGGGTATCTGTTGAGAGGACAGACAAACATGTGGTTCCTGAAGAGGGACAGCAGCCTTGTCAGTAGTTGCAGGGGCAACAGTCTGGATGATTGACTGATCTGGCCTTGTAACACTAACCAAAACGGCCTTGCTGTTCTGGTACTGCAAACGGCTGAACGCAAGGGGAAACTATGGCCATAATTTTTCCCGAGGGCATGCAGCTTTACTGTATGATTAAATGATGATGGAGTCCTCTTGGGTAAAATTAGTCCCCCATTCGGATCTCCGGGCGGGGACTACTCAAGAGGACGTCGTTATCAGGAGAAAGAAAACTGGTGTTCTACGGATCGGAGTGTGGAATGTCAGATCCCTTAATCAGGCAGGTAGGTTAGAAAATTTAAAAAGGGAAATGGCTAGGTTAAAGTTAGATATAGTGGGAATTAGTGAAGGTCAGTGGCAGGAGGAACAAGACTTTTGGTCAGGTGAATACAGGGTTATAAATACAAAATCAAATAGGGTTAATGCAGGAATAGGTTTAATAATCAATAGGAAAATAGGAGTGTGGGTAAGCTACTACAAACAGCATAGTGAACGCATTATTGTGGCCAAGATAGACACAAAGCCCACACTTACTACAGTAGTACAAGTTCATATGCCAACTAGCTCTGCAGTTGACAAAGAAATTGAAGAAACGTATGAGGAGATACAAGAAATTATTCAGATAGTGAAGGGAGACAAAAATTTAATAGTCATGGGTGACTGGAATTCGATAGTGGGAAAAGGGAGAGAAGGAAACGTAGTAGGTGAATATGGATTGGGGGGAAGAAATGAAAGAGGAAGCCGTCTGGTAGAATTTTGCACAGAGCATAACTTAATCATAGCTAACACTTGGTTCAAGAATCATAAAAGAATGTTGTATACATGGAAGAAGGCTAGAGTTACTGACAGGTTTCAGATAGATTATATAATGGTAAGACAGAGATTTAGGAACCAGGTTTTAAATTGTAAGACATTTCCGGGGGCAGATTTGGACTCTGACCACAACCCATTGGTTATGAACTGTAGATTAAAACTGAAGAAAGTGCAAAAAGGTGGGAATTTAAGGAGATGGGACCTGGATAAACTGACTAAACCAGAGGTTGTACAGAGTTTCAGGGAGAGTATAAGGGAAAAATTGACAGGAATGGCGGAAAGAAATACAGTAGAAGAAGAACTGGTAGCTTTGAGGGATGAAGTAGTGAAGACAGCAGAGGATCAAGTAGGTAAAAAGACGAGGGCTAGTAGAAATCCTTGGGTAACAGAAGAAATATTGAATTTAATTGATGAAAGGAGAAAATATAAAAATGCAATAAATGGAGCAAGCAAAAAGGAATACAAATGTCTCAAAACTGAGATTGACAGGAAGTGCAAAATGGCTAAGCAGGGATGGCTAGAGGACAAATGTAAGGATGTAGAGGCTTATCTCACTAGGGGTAAGATAGACACTGCCTAAGGAAAATTAAAGAGACCTTTGGAGAAAAGAGAACCACTTGTATGAATATCAAGAGCTCAGATGGAAACCCAGTTCCAAGCAAAGAAGGGAAAGCAGAAAAGTGCAAGGAGTATATAGAGGGTCTATATAAGGGCGATGTACTTGAGGACAATATTTTGGAAATGGAAGAGGTTGTAGACGAAGATGAAATGGGAGATATGATACTGCGTGAAGAGGTTGACAGAGCGCTGAAAGACCTGAGTCGAAACAAAGCCCCGGGAGTAGACATTTCATTAGAACTACTGACTCCCAAAGAAAGCAGGTGCTGACAGATGTGAAAATTACCGAACTATCAGTTTAATAAGTCACAGCTGCAAAATACTAACGCGAATTCTTTACAGACAAATGGAAAAACTAGTAGAAGCTGACCTCGGGGAAGATCAGTTTGGATTCCGTAGAATACCCTACGACTTATCTTAGAAGCTAGATTAAGGAAAGGCAAACCTACATTTCTAACATTTGTAGACTTAGAGAAAGCTTTTGACAACATTGACTGGAATACTCTCTTTCAAATTCTAAAGGTGGCAGGGGTAAAATACAGGGAATGAAAGGCTATTTACAATTTGTACAGAAACCAGGTGGCAGTTATAAGAGTCGAGGGACATGAAAGGGAAGCAGTGGTTGGGAAGGGAGTGAGACAGGGTTGTAGCCTCTCCCCAATGTTGTTCAATCTGTATATTGAGCAAGCAGTAAAGGAAACAAAAGAAATATTCGGACTAGGTATTAAAATCCATGGAGAAGAAATAAAAACTTTGAGGTTCGCCGATGACATTGTAATTCTGTCAGAAACAGCAAAGGACTTGGAAGAGCAGTTGAACAGAATGGACAGTGTCTTGAAAGGAGGGTATAAGATGAACATCAACAAAAGCAAAACTAGGATAATGGAATGTAGTCGAATTAAATCGGGTGATGCTGAGGGAATTAGATTAGGAAATGAGACACTTAAAGTAGTAAAGGAGTTTTGCTATTTGGGGAGCAAAATAACTGATAATGGTTGAAGTAGAGAAGATTTGAAATTTAGACTGGCAATGGCAAGGAAAGTGTTTCTGAAGAAGAAAAGTTTGTTAACATTGTGTATAGATTTAAATGTCAGGAAGTTGTTTCTGAAAGTATTTGTATGGAGTGTAGCCATGTATGGAAGTGAAACATGGTTGATAAATAGTTTAGACAAGAAAAGAATAGAAGCTTTCAAAATATGGTGCTACAGAAGAATGCTGAAGATTAGATGGGTAGATCACATAACTAATGAGGAGGTATTGAATAGAATTGGGGAGAGGAGCAGCTTGTGGCACAACTTGACTAGAAGAAGGGATCGGTACAGACATGTTCTGAGACATCGAGGGATCACCAATTTAGTATTGGAGGGCAGCGTGGAGGGTAAAAATCGTAGAGGGAGACCAAGAAATGAATACACTAAGCAGATTCAGAAGGCTGTTGGCTGCAGTAGGTACTGGGAGATGAAGAAGCTTGCACAGGATAGAGTAGCATGGAGAGCTGCATCAAACCAGTCTCAGGACTGAAGACCCTAACAACAACAACGAAAGTACTGATTATGGGCTCTTTGCTTTCGGTGAAATAGCCAACTACTTTGCTCAGTAACAGATCTGATATTGTAAAAGTAATGATTTTGAAGTATAAATTTTGATGCCACCTCATATCCATTTTCATTACTGTGAGAATAATCTTTTGCTGTGTGTTCTTAAAGTATATGAGGAACCAGTTGTGGGTTTCTTTTATTCTGTAATGGTCTGACTTCTGCAGTAATATATAGTGTTCAACACAGTCAGATTGCATTAGTTAAACTAAAGACGACACCCTGTTATAGATGTTGATGTGTGGAATCTACTGATTGATTTCATTTTAAGTTATGTTTGTTTTCCAGCTTCCCGCTCAGGCAGTGTTGGTGCTATACACTTAATTGATGATTATGATGACCTACTGTGGCTTTTGAATAAAGGGGACGCTCCACCTTATATGGCTGTTCTTGGTCCTGATATGTTCAAGAGGTAAGTGTGATGACCTAAAGCAGTTCATTTCTGATGGAAGGACTAAGATAGTTTTAATTTTCAGCAATTTATGAAGTACTACAAACATTTCAGAATAAGGGCCAATTGTCTACAAAGACTTAAAATCCTACATGCCGTGCACACCTGTGGCTTTGTAATATTTGTTTCATTCATTCATGTTCCATGGATTCCATTATGAAGCAGAGAATCTTCAAGGATGCCGAGGAGTCTCTTACTGACAATGTCATGGACTCTTTGTCATCGTTCTCCTTTCAAACATCTGCACTTTAGACCTTTATTTTTGATCAGCATGATTAGTGTGGAAAAAAACGATGTATATTTCCCTACTTATATTTTCTCAAAATTGAAGTCTGGTTCATTCTTTGCTGATTTGAATTTGAATTAATTAGCTGACAGTGTGGTCTTCTCACGTTTCTCTTGTTGTGAACTTTGTATCCACACACATTCTGTCTTACAGATTTGTAGACCTACTTTTCCACCTTAGGCACGACATTTTTTGATGTGCTTTTCAGCTCCCCTTCTTTGGCTGATCATCAGAATGCCATCTGTGAAAGCTCACCATTTAGGAAGCTGCTGAATTCTGCGTCATTCTACATGTCTAGTGACCTGTTTCACCACAGGGAATGTGTTAGAAAAAAATTTGAGACCTAACGGAAGCGAAGTGTGCATGATTAAAGTGAGTTCTCAGAGGCAAGAGTCCATTGTAAAGCTGGTATTTAGTTGTGGATTATTGATATTCAGCTACAAGCTGATACCAGCCACTGAAGAAAGAAGATGGGAAATAAAGTGAAGATAAATGTGTATATAATGAATGTTTAGAAAAGAAACAGGTAACACAAAAAAATGAATTAATGGTTAAGAGCGATTTAAAAATTCCTAACTAGAACAATAGCAGATTGAAAGGTGTATAGGAAAGTTAATTCATAGTGGAGAAAACAACTGCAAATGTGTTTTGCAAGTGGGACACACTATGGAATTGATGAAATAATTTATGTACGCGAGGAATAATAATTGGTGGACCAACAGAATGATGAAAAGCCTAATTTTTGCACATATTTCATGCAAGTTTGAGAAGTATATTTGTTTTTATTACGTGTCACAGTATTTATGCAGAAGTCTGTTGCTTAAGTGTCACAGTATGCAGTTTCCAACTTTGTATTACAGTAATTTTGAAATATCATGGTTATAAACAAATATTTCTTTACAATTCATAGATTTTAGTAGTTACATTAGAAAAAAATGTATTGTCTACAGAAGGAAGAGTTGACTGAAAGAAAACCACCTTGATTTAGTTCTGGAGAAGTGTGGAAACCTGTGAGGAAGTTCTGGTCTTATGTTGAATCAATAAGTGGCTCGAAACAGCATATCCAAACACTCTGGAATGATGATGGCATTGAAACAGAGAATGACACGCGTAAAGCTGAAATACTAAACACCTTTTTTCAAAGCTGTTTCACAGAGGAAGACAGCACTGCAGTTCCTTCTCTAAATTCTCGCACAAACGAAAAAATGGCTGACATCGAAATAAGTGTCCAAGGAATAGAAAAGCAACTGAAATCACTCAACAGTGGAAAGTCCACTGAACCTGATGGGATACCAATTCGATTCTACACAGAGTACATGAAAGAACTTGCCCCCTTCTAACAGCTGTGTACCGCAAGTCTCTAGAGAAATGGAAGGTTCCAAATGATTGGAAAAGAGCACAGGTAGCCCCAGTCTTCAAGAAGGGTTGTCGAGCAGATGCGCAAAACTATAGACCTATATGAAACTTCCTGGCAGATTAAAACTGTGTGCCTGACCGAGTCTCGAACTCGGGACCTTTGCCTTTCGCGGGCAAGTGCTCTACCATCTGAGCTACCGAAGCACGACTCATGCCCGGTCCTCACAGCTTTACTTCTGCCAGTATCTCGTTCCTACCTTCCAAACTTTACAGAAGCTCTCCTGCGAACCTTGCAGAACTAGCACTCCTGAAAGAAAGCAGAGTGAAAACCTCATTCTGGATACATCCCCCAGGCTGTGGCTAAGCCATGTCTCCGCAATATCCTTTCTTTCAGGAGTGCTAGTTCTGCAAGGTTTGCAGGAGAGCTTCTGTAAAGTTTGGAAGGTAGGAGACGAGATTCTGGCAGAAGGAAAGCTGTGAGGACCGGGCGTGAGTCGTGGTTCGGTAGCTCAGATGGTAGAGTACTTGCCCGCGAAAGGCAAAGGTCCCAAGTTCGAGTCTCGGTGGGGCACACAGTTTTAATCTGCCAAGAAGTTTCATATCAGTGCACACTCCGCCGTAGAGTGAAAATATCATTCTATAGACCTATATCTCTGACATCGATCTGTTGTAGAATTTTAGAACATGTTTTTTGCTCGCGTATCATGTCATTTCTGGAAACCCACAATCTACTCTGTAGGAATCAGTATGGATTCCAGAAACAGCGATCGTGTGAGACCCAACTCGCTTTATTTGTTCACGAGACCCAGAAAATATTAGATACAGGCTCCCAGGTAGATGCCATTTTCCTTGACTTCCGGAAGGCATTTGATACAGTTCCGCACTGTCGCCTGATAAACAAATTAAGAGCTTTGTGGCTGGATTGAAGAGTTTTTAGCAAACAGAACACAGCATGTTGTTCTCAATGGAGAGACGTCTACAGACGTTAAAGTAACCTCTGGTGTGCCACAGGGGAGTGTTATGGGACCATTGCTTTTCACAATACATGTAAATGACCTAGTAGATAGTGTCGGAAGTTCCATGCGGCTTTTCGCGGATGATGTTGTAGTATACAGATAAGTTGCAGCATTAGAAAATTGCAGCGAAATGCAGGAAGATCTGCAGCGGATAGGCAATTGGTGCAGGGAGTGGCAACTGACCCTTAACATAGACAAATGTAATGTATTGCGAATACATAGAAAGAAGGATCCTTTATTATATGATTATATGACAGCAGAACAAACACTGGTAGCAGTTACTTCTGTAAAATATCTGGGAGTATGCTTGCAGAACGATTTGAAGTGGAATGATCATATAAAATTAATTTTTGGTAAGTGGGTGCCAGGTTGAGATTCATTGGGAGAGTCCTTAAAAAATGTAGTCCATCAACAAAGGAGGTGGCTTACAAAACATTCGTTCGATCTATACTTCAGTATTGCTCATCAGTGTGGGATCCGTACCAGGTCGGGTTGACAGAAGAGATGGAGAAGATCCAAAGAAGAGCGCCGCGTTTCGTCACAGGGTTATTTGGTAAGCGTGATAGTGTTACGGAGGTGTTTAGCAAACTCGAGTGGCAGACTCTGCAAGAGAGGCGCTCTGCATCACGGTGTAGCTTGCTGTCCAGGTTTTGAGAGGGTACGTTTCTGAGGTATCGAATATATTGCTTGCCCCTACTTATACCTGCCGAGGAGATCACGAATGCAAAATTAAGAGAGATTCGAGTGCGCACGGAGGCTTTCCGGCAGTCATTCTTCCCGTGAGCCATATGCGACTGGAACAGGAAAGGGAGGTAATGACAGTGGCACGTAAAGTGCCCTCCGCCACACACCATTGGGTGGCTTGTGGAGTGTAAATGTAGATGTAGAAATGCTGATCCTAGGAAGTATCTTAGGAAATAGGTAGAGAAAGGGCAAACACCCATTTATACCATTTTGTGTATGAAAAAACTTTCAGCAGCAGTGACTGAATACACCCTAAAGTTATCAGGGATAAAATAACAGGAAGTTAAATGTTCTAAAATACTTATAAAGGAACGAAACTGCAGTTATGCATCGAAGGACATGGAATGGAAGCAATAAAGAGAAGGGAGGAAGACAAGGTTGTAAGATATCGGCCATATTTTTCAGTCTGTACAGATACTAAACAGTAAACGAAATCAAAGAGAAATTTGAAAAAGAAATGGAAATTTGAAATTAAGAACAGAGAACGACAAAGGACGAGGAAAAGTAAATAGAGTGTAATAGAACATGCTCATATTAAATCCAGTGATGTAGAGGAAATTTATAAGTGAATGAGAATCTGAAAATAATAGGTTTCCTATTTATGCAATGAAATAAACGATGGTGGCCAAAGTAAACAAGCTATAATATGCAGACTGGCAAAAAAAAAGGGGGGGGGGGCACCAAGAAAGAGAAGTGTGTAACATATAAAACTGAATATTAGAGTGTAGCCTTAAATGAAAGTGGAACATGGACAATCTAAGGTATAGAGAAAAAAGATGATTTAAGCTTTTGAAATCTGGTCTCTCAGAACAGTGCTGAAGATTAGGGAGTAGTAACCAGCGAATCAAATTGGGAAGAAAATTTATCTGTGACATAACTGGACCAACAAAAGTTGTAGATTGACAGGGCACATCCTAAGGCATAAAGGAAGATTTAATTTGGAAATGAAAGGGTGTAGTGTAGGGGGAATAAAAACTTTAGAAGAAGATCAAAGCATGGCTACAGTAAGCATCTTGAAATTGATATAGTTTGCAGGAGTAACACAGAACTGAAGAGACCAGCATAGCAAAGACGTACTGAGATGTGCATCAAACCATCCTTCAGAGTGAAGACTTCAACTACATTAAGAAATGTATAGCATTCATTATAGTCTTGTTGATATTCTTCATTGTTGTCATCATCATCATCATCATCTTCATCATCATCACTGTTGTCTAAATGAACATTGTTGACCATAATGGACACTGGTCTCCCGAAAACTTTTCCTTTGACACACCTGTGTCTTGTTGTCTCCTCCAACCCTTCATGGCAACATCAGCTAAATGATGCTCTTCAATGTCGTTTCCTTATAATAAAATGCATTTTTTCTCTCATTGTCCTCCTAGTCACCTGATATTTTGTTCTTATGTCAGAAGCAATGTATTCTCTGATTTGTCAACTATGTCTTTCCATTGTAACAGTTTGTGGTTATATTGTATTCCCCAACCAACAATTACTGTGATTCACACATCGGATCCATGTATGAAAATGAGTAATATAAGGGTACAGCGTATTATAACTTTGTTCTTCTTGTAATTAAAGTTCTTAAATAACCGTAATATTGGTTACAGCCATTTTATGTGTGAGTGTGTGTGATGAATTCCTTAAATCACAGAGTGTTAGACTCTCATTCAGGACTTAACATTGAGGACCAGCCATTTAGAAAAATTTTGGACCCAGAACACCAGCCATTTATGCTATTGGTTAAAATTTCACAGGCACATTTGTGTTTGATGTATGTTAAAGAATAATACATGCTAAAGAGGACCAAGTTTCAAAGTTAGTTTTTCCTATTTATTTCAATTTTTCCATAGATTACAAATTATGCAATAACGAAGGCAAAAAGTATAATTATCATTAAAAAAATGCAAACTAAGTTCTTGAGCAATTTCATTTGTAATTGGCTTTTCTTTGGAAAAGTGAAAGTGCTCAACAGAACATGCATTCAGCCAGGTAGCTCACGAAATGTTTGGTGCACAGCAGAGAAATTTATAATTGTGCTTGTGAAAGATATTCAGCAGCTGTAATTTAAGGTGTGCGCCTAGGACCCTGCCTAACCACACTCTTCGAGAAAGGGGGGGGGGGGGGGATATTCTATGTGAAAGCTTTTCTTGTAACTATGCTGTATGTATGTTAATTTAAACCTTTAACTATTTCTATTTGTGATGTTGTGATTGATTGACTACATTGCTTCTCCTATGCTCTGAAGATCTTATGTCATTGGCTGGAAAGATCAATGACAGGAACTGTGATTGTATGACAAAAGTGATCATAATTCATAATGTCGATTTCAGTGCATCAGAAACTACCAGGTTGTACTGGGTGTAATTCCTGTTGCTGTAGTTGGCATAATTCCAGTTTATACTTCCACAATGCGAAAATATACAGTGTAAATGTTGATGCATGTCAAAGATCTTTCCAAATGTGTTGTGTATGTCGGTGTTTTTTTTTTCCTAAAGTGTCATGAAGTTCTTTGCCGGTGTATAAAACCTTCACCATTCAAAGGATTGATAAGTTTTACAGCTCTGAGGGAAAGTATGTTGTAATTTCACCACAGGTATAGTATATTTTCACCTGGGAAAAAGCATATTCTTGACCAGGAAATGCGAGATTTTTTTTCCTACTAGTCCGTATCTATACCCTGATGTAGTTCCTGGTTGTATCCTTTCTCTGGTACACTCATTCTGTTATTGATTGACTTCTATAGGTCCTATGAAAAGGGGTGAACATTGTTGGTGCAAAGAATCAAGTCAGTGGTTTTGTGGTCTTCAGTCTGAAGATTAGTTTCATGCAGCTCCCCTTGCTGGTCTGTATTGATAAACTCATATCCTCTCACATAACTATTCCAGCTTACATCCACTTGAATAAGTTTACTGTAGTGAAACCTAGGTAAAGCCTTACAAGACCCCTCCCCCCGCCCCCTCATACACATACAATTCCAATACTAATCTTAGTATTTCAGACGCAACAGAACATGTCATATCAGCCTGCCCCTTCCTGTAGCCAAATTGTACTTGTATTTCTTGCCTGATTTGAGCCTTTGCTATGTCATTAATTACTTGATCTGCACATAAAATTTTTAACATTGTTCTCTTGCACCACATTTCAGAAGCTTCTACTCTCTTTTATCCTGCAGGCTACTGTTTATTCTCCCTGTTTCACTTCTGTATGGAATATCACTTTGGACAGTTACTTTCAGAAAAGATTTTCTAACATATAAATTGATATTAGATGTTAACAGTGTTCTCTTTTTTTCAGAAAAGTTATTCTTGCTGTTACCGGTCTACACTTCACTTCTCCCATCGCCCAAATAGCAAACCAAGCAAGGTGGTATAGTGATTATAACACTGGAGTCACATTCAGGAGGACAACATTTCAAATCCGCCTCGAACCATCCTAATTTAGGTTTTCCATAACTTCCCTAAATCACTCCAGGCAAATGGTTCCTTTAAATAGCCACAGCAAATTTCCTTCCCCACCCTTGAGTCGTTCCAAGCTTGTGCACTGTTTTTTAAGGACCTCAGTGTTTATAGGAGTTTAAACCTTAATGGCCCTTCTTTCCTTCCTTCCAAATATCAAAATTCATCTATGTTACCTGGTATAATTTGACCACACTCAATCACCCCTGTAGCTTTTAAAGACAATATGCACTCCGTCCAACGAGTGTCCTTCAGCTACTATATTGTGCGCAAAATGCCGCGGCTGCTAGATGCACAGTCAGCTGCGGAAGTGGGGGGCAGAGTGACAGTGGTGGGGGGTCACTCAGAATGCTAAGGGGAAATGCCAAGCACTGAAGGGGAAGTGCTGTTCTAAACTGATGCTTACGCTTACATTTTTGCTAAATATTAAGCGGGACCCCTCCGCGCCCACATCTGCATGGTGACCATTCAAAAAGATCTGTCACTTCTTCTTTGGTTAGTACCTAAAAAGAATTCCGCTGAAAATGCAGCAATTTATTCTCGCCTGGTTTGCTAACCATTTGTAACGTTCAGAGAAGAGTCACAACTGGGGAATTTTGAGTAAAACCTACACATTTCTCTTGTTGCCATGTTAAAATTTGCTTCTTTTGACAAAACTCAGCTTAGTTTACACAGTCTCACCTCACTAATATGTTGTGCAGATGCAATTTCTAGAGAATTCTGAAACAGTGGTTTATTAAATTTATTAAGTGAGAAATTGAGGAAAAATAAGATCAGCATCTTATGGAAGAGCACATTCTTGGTACAAAATAAGTATGTAATTACTTCACTTATGTTGTTCCAAAACCTATAGCATTTCTCGTTTCACCAGCTATCGATAGCCCTTAAAAATTACATTCTTTCATCGGAAAGGTCTGTAGTTAACAAGATAGATAATGAAGTTCTGCATAATAACTATATGGCAAAATCCTCTCCTCTTTGTGTGCTATCATTTGCCAAAATCTCATTCCAATGTCTCAAACTGTTTATTAAATATGAGGAATGTTGTGGGTACCATATTTACTCGAATCTAAGCTGCACTCGAATCTAAGCCGCACCTGAAAAATGAGACTCGAAATCAAGTAAAAAAATTTTCCCCGAATCTAAGCCGCACCTGAAATTTGAGACTCGAAATTCAAGGGGAGAGAAAAGTTTTAAGCCGCACCTCCAAATCAAAACAAAGTTGGTCCATTGTAATGTGAGACACAATTTAAGTCGAATGAATGACGATACAGCTACAGTAGTTTGGTTCGAGTTGTAAGTTTAGCAGTTAAGCTTTACATTGCTATGCGTCAGGTGCTCCGTCCAAATTTATGTGGGTACCCTTCCTTTTTCATGTGCTTCGTCTGGTTTGAATTGATGGCTTATTTTTCTTTGATCTGATAAGTGCCGTTCTCTTTATTATAGGTGTTAACGTCACTCTAAGCTGAAAATGCATTACAGTACTGTGTTGTGCATTGTTTGTCGCATTCTGATAATGAGTGTTTATGACCTGTCGCCACTCACGGCATGGCTTACTTTTGTGAGTGCTACCGCCGCTTACAATTTAAAAGAGGAATCGTCTCATTAGCGAAACAATGGCAAGAGACTGCTATTTGTTGTTACTTACACTGCTGCTCTCTTTGATAATGATCAACAAGAACCAAATAATAGGCTGCATATGATAGAAGGTGTTCTGAACGAGAGTTTAGCGAAAATTTTTCTCCGTTTGAAAATCTTTGCAGGCTCCTCTTTAGTATATTACATTCTGCACAGAAATTAGAGTCATCTTAGATTTAAAAATGTAGTCAATTGCCATGCTTCATTTCTGACTGTATCACTATTAGGCATAAGAATAATACAAATATAAACATGACATGATATGTATATTCTTCCGCGTTTGCTGTTGTCTCACTCTGGTTTCTTAGTTTATTAGGCAGACAGGATTTAAATGAGATAAGCAGCAAACACGAAACAATACATGGTAAAATGTTTATATTCATATTATTCTTGTGGTGAAGAGAATACTGCATGTGATTCACAATTCATAAAAGTTCCTATTAACAACCATCTCTTCCCACAGGTAGGACAAAATTCAGAACATAGAGTTGGCTATATTATCAAATATCCCAAACAGTCTTGCCAGTCGGATCTTTGTAGTACATTGAAATGCTGCTACATTCGAAGACGAACAATACGGAATTTGTATTTACTTCGTTGGATAATCTATGAATATGCAGTGGTCAAAACTCGGGGCGGAGAAAAAAGTTCGTCTTCCACCTTTTTTTAAATTTATTTACTGACGCAGAGGTTTTGCTGCCAGTATTTATCTTTGTGCCTACAAAGCATGCCTGTGTAGCGCTACATATATTCAACGGCAGAAGTTAGTTGTGGCGGTACCTACCAACATTTTTCAGAACTTCCACTTGCTTTGCACTCGATTCTAAGCCGTAGGCGTTTTTTTGGATTACAAAAACTGGAAAAAAAGTGTGGCTTAGATTCGAGTAAATACGGTATTTCACTCTGGCTTTATAGCTAGTGTGGTGCTATCACAAATGAGTGAACTACGTCAGATCAATTTTCTCAAGGTTGGTGACAGATAGAAACCTGCAACAAAGTCTAAAGAAAAATTCAATATGTTAGCTAAATTTCTTACACAGCAACATATTATGTAATATGCCCCAGATGCAAAATCATAGTGACCCCTTTTTTCATTTCAAACTTAGCACGGTGTCTTACTTCCTCGTAAAGATCCCAATAACTATGACCATTAATAAAATGATGAGCACATAATAATGCACCTGACATATAAAGCTACAAGTAAACAAAAATGAAATTTTTTGCCGAATGGTTACTGCAAAATCATTTGAGAAAGATTGCAGGGCATGCATATTGATTCTATCATCACTGTCCCAAAGCACTTGTTGGCCTCCAATTCTGAACAAATGTATGAACTCGCCCAGCTCTTTGGACAAAAACTGGTCACTGCACATCGCCCACCATATTCTGTGTGATCCATAATTACAGTCTGGTATCTAAACAAGTTGTAGATAGTATTTTGTTTTCTATATTTCATCCATGATAACTTCATAATTTAAAAGTGTATATTCCCAGAAACAGTTTAAAAACCTTTTTTATAAAACTGCAAATGCAGCTAATGTTTGTCTTTCTTTGATCTATCTTCTAATGTATGCTGTAGGTTCAGCATTGGCTCAGATTGTCTTATTTTTATACATAACCTAAACTGATTTTTTCCAGATCCACTTCTACTACTCGTTCCATCTTTCTGTATATCATTTGTGTTAGTATTTCATAACTGTAACAAATATCAAGAGGATTAAACAAATGGTTCAATAATATCAGAACCTGCATTCTTTTGTATTCTTCCTGAAGTCTGAGGGTAATCCACTTTTCTAATGTATATTGCACATCATGTGGGATAGTTTGCCATGGTCGGTTCTCCCACCTACTCCAGGTGTCTTGTTTTGACTTATAATGACAGCCAACATGACCGTGCAGTGTTGACACTGTGAAATGGTTGAAAGCAATGAGATATTAAAACTATTAAGTTCCCTGAGGACATACAGCTCAAATCTATGGCTCAATGATGATGGTACCCTCTTGGGAAAAATGGTGCCCCATTCAGACCTCCAGGGGAAGCTACTCAGGCAGATGCAATCATCAGAAAAATCAAATGTGGCATTTTACAGATTGCAATATGGAATTTTAAATCAAGTAAGTTGGTCAGAGAACTTTACATAATGAATGGTTCATTGTAATAAAGATGGTCACAAACCCATGGCTGATGACAGTAACGAAAGTATATATGCTTACTCACTCTGCAGATGAGGAAGCCATTGGACATGTATGAGTTAAAAGAAATTTTTCAGGATGTTAAGGAAGATTGAAAGTTGGTGATGGGAAACTCGAATTCAGTAGGACAACAAAATGAGAAGGAAAAAAATAGTACTTAAGCTGGGGGTAAGAAATGAAAAGGGAAGCCACCAGGTAGAATTTTACAGAATTTTGCGCCATGGAAATCATGAAAGAAGTGTGTATATGTGGAAGAGGCCTGGAGACACCAGGTCTGTTGAAATTTTGCAGCAGTAAGATGAAATGGAAAAATCAGTGGCAGCTGTGGACCTTATTAATCATCAAACACAAATTACAGCTGAAGGAGTTTAGAGATGTGGGATGTAAATGAACGAGGCCTAAATAGTTGAAACAACCACATGTTGTAGAGAATTTCAAGGGGAAGATGTTGTAATGAATGACTGTAACAGATGAAAGAAATACAATAGTACAAGATTGTAGATAAAATAGCGAGGGCAGCAGAGGAACAGTTAAAAAAATACAAAAATTTGTAGAAATCCAGGCTAATGCATGCAGCATTAAATTTGATTGATGGGAAGAATAAATACAAAAATGTAGCAAGTGAAGTAGGCAGTTGGTAATATACAAACATCTAAAAACATGAGACAGACAGACTGTACAAAATGGCAAAGTACAGTTATACATTATTAACAACAAACTATCAATATACACCTTAATACTATTTATTCTTACTCCAGTTGCTTGTAACCTAGTAAAAGAAATGCTTCTGCTGCCTCAGTTATACCTGATCTTTATCTTTATTTCAGTTCTTTGTGTGTTCTGTCAATTATATTCATAACAACTTGTATTTTAAACCACTGGACGTGACTGGAAGCCCAAGAAAATTTTATCAGTATACATCACCACGAAACTATGCATTCGAATAAATAAGATACATTTTCTCTATAAAAACAGTGCTACATGCTGGACATTTACATAGCTGGATTTTTTTGATAAGATTAATCTACAATAAAATTTGATAAATGTAACTCAACCACATACATACTGCGAAGAATTCATCTGGGTTGTATGGCTGTGGTCCATGGAACTCTTCTATCCCTGATCTTCCATTCAAAGCTACGTTGGACATCTTCAGAGGTGCTCCTGGTTGTGCTGAGTGTTGCCCTCAAGACTCAGCAGCATTCCACAAATGTGTGATTGGTGTACACTGCATTCTGAGGGCTCGTAGCCATTTCTTGTGCATCCCATGAAACATCTGAACCGAGGTGATTAAGCAAGCAGACAAAAATTTTGTAAAGGGTTGGCTGCACACAGAGACATATTGCAGTAATTTTATTTATAGATGGGTGCAGATTGACACGTATTGGTATCATGAACACCTGCAGTTCTCATACAATATGATGGAGAACCCACATGACACTTGGGAAACAAAATTCCAAATTAGGTTCTCAGTGAACGTCTTGTGTGGTATGATTGATGACCTGTTGATAGGACATGTGTACCTGCCAAATTGCATGATGGCTACAGCATATCCACATTTCCTGATAGAAGACTAGCTGCGCTTTCAGAAGGCTTGACATTAGAGCAACAACAAGAAATGTACTTGCAACATGATGGAGCACTGATTCACTGTACCAAACAAGCATCTCAGTATCTGAATAACAAATTTCCTCAATTGTGGGTTGGCTGTGGCAGACCCATCAACTGCCCTGACAGATCACCCGACCTAACCCTGCTAGACTTCTGTTTATAGGGCTGTTTAAGGGGGGGGATGTACACTACGAAGGTGGACGCAGGCGAAGAACTTGTCACTCACATCACCGATGCTGTTGCCCATATTAACGCCTAGCTAGAAGATCTTCGATGTGCAACACAACACACACTCCAATGCACTGACAAGTGCATTGGGATGAGCGGCAGACTTTTTGAACACCTATTGTAGGATGAACCAGTCAGCTTTCCCACCATTATTCTGTCTGCCACAGCACCTACAAAGCATTTCCATAAGTAATATTTACATTTGTCTTCATAACCATTCATGGATGTGAGTAGCCTTCAACATACTGCAGTTTTGTAACAATCAAAAACTGGACAGATGTTTATAGGACTTTTTCAGTTTATTTTCATATGTAGAATTCACTTCACAAATTATGTGACATTACTCCTGAATCACTCTGTATCATTCCCAATTCAAGTTCTGATCAGTATGCACACTCAGGTATTTTTGAACAGTAAGTTTTTACATAGTTCCTTTGTTCCATGCTGTTTTGGAATTAATACTGAGATATCTTCCATTGTAGAGAACTGAACAAAAGGCTTTTTTTTTTTTTACATCATAGAGCATTTACTGAGAACCAGTCAATAATGATTTCGAATGTTTCATTTACTGATAATTTTGTTGTTGTTTATGGCAAGGACAGAAGTGGTACCAGAATTGAACCCCTTGGAATGACTAGTAATTTGTCCCAATAAGAATAAAATTTATTACGAGAGCCAGTTAATGTATTCCTTAGGTTACTATCAGTTGAGTAGTAAGTGAAGCACATATTTATTATATCTGTAAAGACATAAACTTTAAGCTTCATCAAAAGGATGTTGTGATTTGTACTGCAAAATGCATTAGATACATCACAAAAAATCCCAGTTTGTGAAATCTCATAATTCAAGTATTTTATAAAATAGTGCAGTGAAATGGTAGAGGCCACGTTCAGTGGAGACGCTCTTCTGAAAACTGATTAATTCGAACTCCTATACTTTCAGGTACTTTCTGTCATTATTAAATAATAGTGGACGAGGTCAGAAGTTATTAATGTCTGTTGTGCCATTCTTAGATGGGGTCTGACAATGGTGTACTTTTGTCTGTCTAGAAAGATACCTTGTGCAAGTGAAGCATTAAGTAACTATACCAGAAGAACATGCCCTTAACATTTTACTTGGAATGTTATCGACCCCATGAGATTTTTTTCTTTTAAGAGAGCTAATGATTATTCTCTTGATTTCATTGGAAGACGTTGGAGTGAGCTCAGCTCGATTGAATGCTTATAGTGCCAAGTGTTGCATATACTTCAATACTTTTTCTTTTTACTGACTGTACAAAGTTTCTAAGTTACATTTAGAAAGTGATTGTTAGAACAGCTTGTGGTAGGTTTAGCTTCATGGACTATTTGATTATTATTTTATTTACTAGAAATAGTTCCTTAGTAAGCTTTCCAATTTCCGCTATAACTATGCTTCATATTGTTTTAATTTTATTTTCAGAATAGATACCTTGTATAAATTTAAATCAGTTGCACATCTGTGCTTCTCCTGACCATTAGGTATACATGAGACAGTGTTTTGATGCTGACTGCTTAATATTTACTTTACTATATTGCTATTTTGGGAGAAAATAGCTACTTATATCTCTAAGTGCAGAAAACTATTTTGCAGTACACTAGTACTTGTCATGCAGCATTTATAATGCACATCATCACTTGCAGTGTAGTAACAGGAATTTTCTATGCCTGAATCTGAATAATAAAGTAAGTCATAGGAGTGGCCAATGTGATATGCTTTTAATTTTCTTTTGAATTGGTAGGGATTCCCAGTTTATTGGTTTGTTAGATGGGAGTTAGTTGGATATGTTTGTGCAAGAGCATGTAACTCCAGTCTGAGCCCTAAAATCTGTGTAAAAATTCTCATAGGATAAAAGGGCACACAAGTAATTAAAACAACTGATAGTACATATCTTTTAGTTGTGTTGTGTTCTACTGACCTTAGTGTAAGACACTACCATATACTTTGATATCTTTTCATTTACAGAGAGGGCATGTATTATTCCCTCTTCTGCTGTTACTTCACATCTTTTATGCCTTTTGCTTCACTTGCAGTATCATCTGCATATGGATGTAACAGGATCTCACCATTTTGCATATGTCATCATCTATTATCTGTAGGCTAACAAAATATGGATAAGCTGTCCAAATTATTAAGTTTATTAAATATATTGAAATATTGCACCTTTGTTACTAACATAGGTGACATAACATGAATGTAAATAATTTCTGCCTTAACATTTGGTAGCTTGAAAGCACAAATTACTTTCACATTTCTCTGCAGGGATGTGCTGTTGCCACTGCGTGATTCCGGAAAGGTCAGTGGTGTGTTGCTCGCATATGACACAGCTACTGATCTGCCACAACACTATTCACCTGACGATACCTGCCCCAATCGGTACTCAGGACAGAAGAAGTGTGACGACAATGCCCCGTGGAACCCTGACGGAATGGGACTCCTGCAAATTGACTGGGGCTTTCCAATGTTCTACATCAAAAGCAATTCTAATGATAGTTCTGGGAACCTGCGGAAGATAAGAGAGTGTCACCAGCGCTATAACAGCGCTGACACTCAGGCTGGACGGACACTTTGTGCTATAGAGATGAATTCGTACATGTCTGCAGCTGTCAGTTCAGAAGTGTGTGTTAGGCGAAATGGAGTGAAAAATAATTTCCATCCAGGTGAGACACAGGGTATGTTTCCCATTCTATTTTTTCCTTTTAGAGTTTGCAAATGTTTTCAATATTTACTACCTCGTATTGTCAGATTGATACTGATAAAATCTATAACTATCACCACCCATCATTTATACCTGTTTGTAATTTAAAATTATTTATAATGTAAATGTTGGAGTTATCTTTGTTTGAGTTTTTGCTATTACCTGTGTGCACACATGCCAGGTGAGTTGTCTTTTTTTGTCTTTTAAGAATGACAGACTCATTTAAAATCAAACAATGGGAACTCCAGGTAGGAATATTAACAATGTAGGAAAGGACACTTACATATAGCTTTTGGCCACTGCCTTCATTAGTAAAAGAGAGACATGCAACAATCACTCACACAAGCAAGCACCCCTCATATGGGCCAGAATGCTGGCTCGAGATGCTGGAGAATTAAACAGTGGAAAATCCAGGATGGAATGTAAAAATGTGTGCGCGTATGTGCATCTATTGTTGACAAAGGCCATTTCCCGAAAGCTTTAAGTGTGAAAATATTCCTGTTGTGCCTATCAGCAACTCAGCATCTCCACTATTGATCATCGAGTAAAACATATGTGCTATAACCAGTTGTGTAATACGTTACACGGCACTAGATCCTGAGTGCACTACGCTTGAAATATTTTGCCAATGGCATTTGTGCTGTCCTGTCACCAGAGGCTGCCTGTGGTGGGCCACCTGACTTGTAGACACAGCACAGCATCCATTGTGCTGTCTACTGGAGCTCTCCTCTTTATAGGTGTCGTGCAGCAGGCACTCGCTCTCATACTGTGTTTATACTTTTTGTCAGCAGCTGCTTATATCAGTAATTAGGGTGTTTCGTTGTTTGTGTCTGTGTTCTCAACTGTTGTTTGCTTGTGTGTGGAAGAAGAAAACATGTAAGGCTTTCTCCCTTTCTTGGATTTCTCCTCCAGGAATCTGTGTCTAAAGACATGCCTGTCATTGCAATGTGTTTGTGTGTGTGTGTGTGTGTGTGTGTGTGTGTGTGTGTGTGTGTGTAGGTAGAATTCTATTGTTGTCATCAACAGCCCTAAAAAACCTACGGGGCTTAGGCAGCTTGATTTCTGTGGCTGCAATTGCAATTGCCAGTTTGTTATCAATCCTCATCATGATTCCTAAACTGATTGTATGGTTGTGATGCCACCGTTTGATTAGTTCTTCCCAAAGGGGTGCATCAAAGTACACTACATTGCAAGAATCCCTCTTTGACTTAAGTATTAAATATTGCTCAATCTTTCGAGGTATCTTGTGCTGCTGGTGATAAGATTGTGACTTAGTGTGACATTGCCATGGTGACTGTTGTTCCTGGTCGTCAGGCGACAGTCTGTTCTTGTGGGAAGGACAACGTGGCAGCTGTACAAACATGGCTTCCATGCCACATTGGATGGCAACATACTAAACAACAACAACAACAACGGTCGTACTCTGTGCTCCCATTTTGCCCATCCAGTTCCAGTCAACATGAGTGTCCTAAGTGCTGGGCAACTTGGATCAACTGTAGGAGAAAAGGACATGTAGCATCTGTGTGTCATTCCCTACCCCCTACATGTACATCTACATTTATACTCCGTAAGCCACCGAACGGTGTGTGGCGGAGGGCACTTTACGTGCCACTGTCATTACCTCCCTTTCCTGTTACAGTTGCGTACGGTTCGCGGGATTGTTGGAAAGCCTCCGTGCGCGCTCGAATCTCTCTAATTTTACATTCGTGATCTCCTCGGGAGGCGTAAGTAGGGGGAAGCAATATATTCGATACCTCAGAAACGTACCCTCTCGAAACCTGGACAGCAAGCTACACCACAGTGCAGAGCACCTCTCTTGCAGAGTTTGCCACTTGAGTTTGGTAAACATTTCCATAACACTATCACGCTTACCAAATAACCCTGTGACGAAATGCGCTGCTCTTCTTTGGATCTTCTCTATCAACCCGACCTGGTACAGATCCCACACTGATGCGCAATACTCAAGTATAGATCGAACGAATGTTTTGTAAGCCACCTCCTTTGTTGATGGACTACATTTCCTAAGGACTCTCCCAGTGAATCTCAACCTGGCACCCGCCTTACCAACAATTAATTTTATATGATCATTCCACTTCAGATTGTTCCGTATGCATACTCAGAGATATTTTACAGAAGTAACTGCTACCAGTGTTTGTTCTGCTATCATATAATCATACAATAAAGGATCCTTCTTTCTATGTATTCGCAATACATTACATTTGTCTATGTTAAGGGTCAGTTGCCACTCCCTGCACCAAGTGCCTATCCACTGCAGATCTTCCTGCATTTCACTGCAATTTTCTAATGCTAAACTTCTCTGTATACTATAGCATCATCCTTAAAAAGCCGCATGGAACTTCCAATGCTATCTACTAGGTCATTTATATATATTGTGAAAAGCAGTGGTCCCATAACACTCCCCTGTGGCACGCCAGATGTTACTTTAATGTCTGTAGACGTCTCTCCATCGAGAACAACATGCTGTGTTTTGTTTGCTAAAAACTCTTCAATCCAGCCACATAGCTGGTCTGATATTCAGTGGGCTCTTACTTTGTTTATCAGGCAACAGTGTGGAACTGTATCGAATGCCTTCCAGAAGTCAAAGAAAATGGTATCTACCTGGATGTGGATGGTAATTGTGTATCTTCAGTGCTTACGAATCGTAACAAACTATTTATCAAAGTACAAGTGATGGACAAAGTGCTCTGATCTCCGGCTTTGTCTGCGGTTACTCGATATTTGGTGGGTTACAACAAGCAGCATACTTTGATTTTGGGGCAATTTATGGCTCCCACTATGTATAGATGTGTGGTTTATTCCTTGACTTTTTTGGTAGTCTGTGATGCTGTTACTGCAGATTTATTTGGTCTGGATGCTTTTCTATTTTGGATAAGGTGTCCTTCATATTCAGTCAGATCCCTTACCGAAAGTCAGATTCTCTGTGTTCTGGGTTCCCATACGTCTTCTCGAGTGGGTTAAATTGTGCCACTAACTTCGTGGCCCATTTTTTCCCATGCATGCCGTATTCTAGGGCTGTGCGTGATCAAGTGAAATCAGAATTGGACTGGCTGATGTTGTTGGGATCATATAACCTATTACATTGAGTGAGTGGGCTACCCGCCTTGTGATTGTTTAAAAACTGACTGATGAGCTTCGCTCCTGTGGCAAGTTTAAAGTTTCAATTAATGCTCAGTCTATCATTGACACTTACCCCTTGCCCCATCTGGACGAGTTATTGACTAAACTCACTAGGGGCCAGTTTTGTCTGAAACTGACTATTTACAGGTTCCATTGGATGAGGATCCGAAATGGCTTCTTGTGATTAACACTCCCTTTGGGTTGTACCAATATCAGTGCCTTCTGTTTGATTATTGCACCAGTAATTTTTCAGCATTTTTTTGGAACAATTGACAATGTCAGTCTGGGATACATCAACTATCTCAATGATATCATCATAACAGGTGCATCAATGGAAGAGCAGTTACATAACTTAATCTTGTTCATGATCTTACCTACTGCAGGGTTGAAATGCAACTTGACCAAGTCATGCATTTTTCAGGAATATATTGTGTATTTGGGTATTAAGGTGTCTCAGAATGGTGCTTATTTTTAATGAAATCATGTCACAGCTCTGCCTCACTCTACAAATGTCAAAGAACTCCAAGCATTTTTCAGTACAATTGTTCACTATCACAATCTTTTTCTGGGTTTGGCTGCATTTGATCTATGCCGTCCACGAGTTTTTCCACAAGAATGTTCCTTTTCAGTAGACACTGAGCTGCGAGCATGCCTTCATGCTTTTGAAATATAAACTACATTCTCCTCCATGTTTGGCTATTTTCCATCTTGGCTACAGATGCCTCTCAATATGGATTCGTGCACATTCTAGCACTTTGATATGAAGATTGTTCTGAATGTCTGATAGCTTGTGTGTCAAAAAAACTCAATTCCGCCCAGCAGTGCTACTCCCAAGTTGAAAAGGAAGTGTTTGCTATCGTCTATGCCTTGAAAAAAGTTTTGATTGTTCTTGTGTGGGTCTAAGTTCCACTTCATTACTGACTATGAGCCCTCAGTTTTGTTGTTCAGACCTTCTGCTTTGTTGCTCGACAAAACAGCACATTGCCTCCAGCATTGGGCTGTCTCACTACGACTGTGAAATACACTTTGGCCCACCGCACAGCGTACCGATGCCAAAGTGCTGTCCCGGCTTCCGATGGGACCAGATCCCACTTTTGATAAGGTTGAATGCCTTTGTTTTCACTTAGATATTTAGGTGCAACACACAGTGGAGTGGTTTCCTATTATAGGCTCCCGAATCACAGCAGCTGTCTGTGCCCATCTTATTTTGCGTTGAATTGTTCACCTCATTCAGCACTGTCAGCTGGACAGGCCTTCGGGCAGGGCTTCTGATCCTTTGCGTAACTATTTTCCCCTATCACTGCCTTTTGGTATTTGATGTTCTCTTAACAACATTCGGACCGTCACCTAAAGTTGCAATCCCAGCCATCCTACAGTGGAATGTGCTCCTTCATCAAGGACATTGGAGGTTCTTGTAGATTATGTTATTGGCCTGTCAGAACTTGTTTTGGCCTGGTATTGATTGTGACATTGTACATCTTTTTTTGAGTTGGTGTCAGTGTACTACCCAACAGGCAGCAGCCCCCACAATGCTTTCTCTGTAGCCCACACTGCAGCATCCGTGGGAACACGTGCCTGTTGATTTTGTGGGACCCTTCCTTAACTATTACTGGTTGCTGATGCTTTCTCTAAGTTTCCATACATTATCTGCTGTCCTTTGATGTCAGCCGCAGCTGTGATTCAGGCCATCTCCAAAATTTCTACTATTTAAAGACTGCCTTATATGATTACGATAGGTAAAGGTCTACATTTCACGTCTCAGAACTTCCACGATTTCTACACCCATAGAGGCATTTGCCATGCGACTGCACCTCCTTCCCCCCCCCCCCCCCCCCCCCCCCCCCTGCCCCCGCCAATCTAGTGGTAAGGTGGAGCGTCTCGTCTGCACATTCCAGGTTCGAGTGAAGAAGTATGTCACGGACTCCTCCACAGACAATGCCTCAACACACTTCTCGAGTTGCTACAAGTTTACGCCGGTGGAGGATGGAAGTCCCATGGAGATGCTCCACGGTCGCCAGTCACACACCCTCCTGCATCTGCTCGTGCCACCCCACTGCCACTTTTGGCACATCCCTCGTCGCAGTTCACTCTTGTCTCTGCGGTCTGGGCTTGGGGGTTTGGCCACTGACTGAAATGGATTCAGGCGACAGTCCCAAGTTGCTGAGGCCAGTGATGGGCTGGTGGCACGCCACCACAACTGACTGCATCCCTGCTACTCCCTGTACTCACCAGTTCTGGCCCGGAGACTCTCGCAGCAGCTGTCATCGGCTACAGCATCCTCAGCAGAGGCCGTGGATGTTTCAACATCTGCCCACCCTAACTACCAGAGCCCTCCTTTTCACAAGCACATTGCAGCCAGCACTTGCTCTTGTACTTGTTTGTTCTTATTGTCAGCAATTATTTGTATCGGTCCTGGACTGTTTCTAGGTCGTTTGCTTGTATGTGGAAGAAGAATAAATTTTGGTTCATCGTGGCTGTGCCATTTGTGTCTTATTACAGTGTGATACAGTTTGCACAATGGAGTTGTCTTATTTTGATGTAATAGCATTCAGAATATAGTAACTTTATTTTCCAGCAGCTTTTCGAATGTGTGCTAATCGTGTTATTGAAATAGTCTAAAAGAAGGTCATAGTGTGGAGAGTTATGAAATTTCTGGATACTCATCTTGTGAATGTTGCAGTTCGTCTTGTTTCCATGATAGCTAAGAAAAATTGGAGAGGAGTTCCACATTATGCAAGTTGCCTTTTTGTAGGTTTGTTTTCACTCAGACTTGTTTCAGTACCTGTTTTGCTACATTCAGTGGGTTTATTAGTTTACTGGCTGCTACCTGCTGCTTCGCTCACATATCAGTAGTTTTATTATGGTGAGTGATGGTGAGTAAGTGAGCTAGTAATTTTACAAGATGTCTGTGTGTATATAGTGGTGTAGAGACGTATTTATAAAAAATATATGCAATGCTGGTATGTAGGTACATAATGAATGTGTTTATATTATTTTGCTGTATGTCGAATAAAAAAACTTGCTTTATAATTTCTAATTATATTTTTAAAAAATGCCTCAGCTCGTTACATCCATGCAGAAGTATAGTTTTTAGGGTTTTTCTGGCTCACCTAGTACTGGATATGAGATTTTGCCACCAGAACACATTCCAACCATTTCTCCCTTCCTTTTTAATGCATTACGGTGTCTAAATTTTTATGCTACTCTCTGTGATGACTAATTTATGATTAACATAGTTATTTAATAGATCATAATCAAATGCAGCCTCACCAGATTAAATTAGATTATATTAGATTTGTTCCATTGACCCGAAATTGAGATGATTCTTGTTGGTGTGGAACCAAAAGCCTCCCATTTTCCACATATAAAGGTATGAATCTCAGTTTGTGGTACAGGCTTTAAAGGATGTCACCGTTGTGAGTCTTCACAGGTCTTGGAAGCTATGATAGACGTGTGACACTCAGTGACTAAAATGCAATTTGGCTTGTGAGTACTCTAATGTCTCTGTAGCTCGTAAGACGACCTGACATTATGCATCCAAGATCCAGCAGACATGAGATTGTTCTGAGGTTTGTTGGATTTGAGTAACTTTCATAGCTTGAGCTCTTTCAGAACTATGCGCAAAATCAGATTTACTGTTGCGAGGCTTATAGCGTAGTTTTAAATTCTCGGGCTTACCGTCTGATTTTATTGTTGTACTTTCACCAAAATGCTCACAGCAATGTTGGATTTGCAGTGTCATGGAATAATCTGTAGACATTAAGAGTAGCCAACCATCGTGCCAGTGTCATTTGCATGCCACTCACAAATACCATATTAAAAGATGTTCACAATACTGAGAGAGAGAAAACTTTCTGCAGTACTCTATGGTCTACCTCAATGGTCAAGCTATCTCCATACCAGAGAGATAAAACTCTCTCTCTCTCTCTCTCTCTCTCTCTCTCTCTCTCTCTCTCTCTCTTTGCTCCATACCAGATACTATCAGAATAATTCAGCAGGAGTGCCGTAAAAACATAATATAAAGAGTTACAGGTAGTATGGAAATATGGATCAAACACATAGAGGATTGTATAAACATAGCATTCATTTTGTTGAATCATATTGCAGTATGTAGAACATGTCAAACAATAGAAGCATTTTACAAATATCTTAAGAGTTCAAGAATCGGAGTGTAAAAGACTTTTTCAAACAGTAATTATTGTTCCAAATTTCATGTTATAGTCTTCAAACCAATAAATATGTTGTACTACACTGTTTCTAAAGGAGCCTATGTTCTTCCTTGGTGTTCAAGCTATCTCCATAACAAATTTCATCAAACTGGCTCAGTGGTTTAGTCGTGTAAGTGTAACAGACAGTTACTTTTGCATTTATAATATTAGTATGGATTTTCTTTCCACAGAATTGTTGTAACATGTTAACATATGGGGGAGGGGGGTGTTATATGAACTTTTGGCACAAAATATTTATGTTTGTAAAAGGAACAATTATTCTCAAATATTTTACACTAATTTGCATACAGTACAGAGTTGAGACGTGTCACTGACTTGAGGCATTCTGTATTGTTCATTTACAGTGGGTCTAAACGTTTTAAGTTTATAGCAAATTTTGGGAATAAATTTGATATATACAGTTGTTTGTTTATGTCACATGATGCTATTGGTTGTTTATGATGGTAGCTTTTAATCTACCTCAGAAGCCACAGCCTGTCACCTGTAAACAACAAAATATTTATTATTCTTCTGTTTATTGTTCATTTTCAACAGAGAATCACTGTATGTGTGTTATTTGCAGTTTTTAGTATAGTGGTGTTTTCTGCCCTGTTTGTGTGTAGAGGTAATGTGCATATTTCTTTCACTGATATCGTTACGCGTGCATTTTTTAAAATTTGTTTTTGCCAAGCAATAACATCACAGAATTAACAAGTGATCCAACAAACCGATACCAAAGAAACTTACAAAAAACTCTGGCAACCATAGAAACAATTTTCATACACACACATATGAAAATAATGATGCACGAAAAGTCCCCAGACCCTCTCTAAAATTGTTACCTAAAATTCACAATCCAAATATCCTAATATGACCACTGATAAACTTTAACGATGCACCAGCACACTATTAAACGACACACACACACACACACACACACTCACACACACACACACACACACACACACACACGCGCGCTGTGTTCTGCCTTACGTCAGGTCTTGTCATGGGGGAAGCCTCATCAGAGAGGTCCACCGCATGAGCGTCTTGGGAAGTGATTCCAGTGGTGATTTCCTGTTGCCTTCCACTGATGATGATGATGAAATGATAATGAGGACAACACAACACCCAGTCCCTGAACGGAGAAAATCTCCGACCCAGCCGGGAATCAAACCCGGGCCCCGGTGTGACAATTCGCTGCGCTGACGACTCAGCTGTCAAGACGGACACAGACAAATACAAGCACACTGAAAACAGAGGTGTAAAGGACTCGAGTGGCTTAATAGAAGTAATGAAAACATTCCAAACACAGTGACATTAATTTCATTTGTCACACTGCCCATGCACACTCACATTTCAACAGAAGAAACCACCAACATCATAGAAAGAAACTTGCAGTTACAAGGAAACATACGCGCAAAAAAATAGAACAAATATCAACCATACTCATGCTCATTACAGAACAAAACTACTTCATATTCAGCGACAAGTTTTACCTGCAGCGAGAACGACTATCTGTGGGATCTGCAATCTGTGGCCTCCCAGCTGAAATTTTCATCAGTCACACAGAAAATCCTTTGACAAAATAGTTAAACCAATGCTGTACAAAACAAAATATTGCTGCAGATATATGGGAATTATAATGTGTAGATAGATGAATCACTGTCTCATATAAAAGAAGCCCACAAAGACATAAACACTATCTAATCACAAATAAAGTTCACCATTGAACACAGAAAACTAAATTTCTTAGACCTCACCATTAACAAGAGAAACAACAAACATGAGTTCACAATTTATAGGAAATGTACAATCATCAGCACCCACATTCATAACCAGTCCAGTCACCACATAACCCATAAACAATCCAGTTTCCAGATATTTGCCACACACACTGAACAAAACATCCATGAACAAACATGGCCGCACTGAAGAACTGAACACAATATAACACACAGCTCAGGAAGATGGGTATGACCCAAAGACACTAGATGAAATAAACTAAAAATACAGAAACAGGCAACACATAATCAGGAAACATAACATACACGAATATGACACATCTCACAACAAATCAGTGGACAGAAAGCAACAAATGGCACGTAATCACCTATAACAAGAAAGTTACACACAGGGTAGGCAATACACTGAAGAGACAAGGACTCAACATAGCATACTGAACCCATAACACAATGCAGTACAGACTGGGAAAATGTACCACCAATACTGTCAAATACAGCCACTCAGTATGTTTTCCCAGTCTGTCATTTTGTGTATGTGCGTCAAAAATGCAGGAATATTAGAACCAGGTATACAGAACATCTCAGAGCATTGAAAATTAATAGCTCTTACTCAGCATTTGCTTATCACCTACTAGCACAGAATCTCCATCCAGTGAACACAGAAAATTATTAAAGTTAGTAGTGACCTACACCAAAAACTAACAATAGAAGAAAATTATTACATACAAAAATCAGTAGCCCAAGGAAGGAATTTAATAAACAAATACACATTACTGTGCAATAAAACACCCCCAAAACTTCATATTGTCACCCTCAGTAATTAAATTCTCCCCCTGTGCTCCACACCTCCACACCATTCACTCTACTCCCCCCCCCCCCCCCACCCTCTCTCTCTCTCTCTCTCTCTCTCTCTCTCTCTCTCTCTCTCTCTCTCTCTCTCTCTCTCTAAGTATTTGACAATAACCGCGACAAATGTTTAACATGTAACAACAATTTTGCAAAAAGAAAATAAACAAATAAACCTACTGGGGATTGACAAAAAGTGCCAAAACATGTCTGGGTGGAAACAAATGTACAGAACTCTGTCTTGCCTAAGGCAGAAATCCTCTCCAATTTTTGGATACTTGATACACACGAAAAACAACAACAACAACAACAATAATAATAATAATAATAATAATAATAACAGATAAATTATAACAGATAAAACAACACCACATGACAAACCTGACATCATACTCACCAGTAAAAAGAAGAAAGCAACACAACTAATCGAAATATCCATACCCAATACAACAAATATACAAAAGAAAACAGGAGAAAAAATTGAAAAATACATCCAGCTGGCTGAGGAAGTCAAGGACATGTGGCATCAGGATAAAGTTGACATTATACCAATTATACTATCAACTACAGGAGTCATACCACACAATATCCACCAGTACATCAATGCAATACAGCTACATCCAAACTTATATATACAATTACAGAAATCCGTAATTATTGATACATGGTCAATTACCCGAAAGTTCCTAAATGCACCGAGCGGGGTGGCGCAGTGGTTAGACACTGGACTCGCATTCGGGAGGACGACGGTTCAATCCCGCGTCCGGCCTTCCTGATTTAGGTTTTCTGTGATTTCCCTAAATCACTCCAGGCAAATGCTGGGATGGTTCCTCTGAAAGGGCACAGCCGACTTCCTTCCCAATCCTTCCCTAATCCGATGAGACCGATGACCACGCTGTCTGGTCTCCTTCCTCAAACCAACCAATCCTAAATGCAATATAACATATACCGTACAGTTAAAAGGAAGTGACGCTTGATCAAGGTCTGCGTCACTTTCCATTTTTAACCAGACTTAACGTCTGAGAAAGTAAAGAAATAATAATAATAATAATAATAATAATAATAATAATAATAATAAACCCCGTGGAGGCCCGGGAAAAGAATAGGCCTCCGGTATGTGCTGCCAGTCGTAAAAGGCAACGAAAAGAACAAACCTCTAATAGGGCTAACCCCCCTTTTAGTGTGATTACTTGGTTCAGGACAGAACTAAAGAAGCCTCGGACAAGCGCCGTCATGGTCGGGACGACGCTTGAACCCTATGCCCGCCCACAATGGTAACGACACTGCTAGCCAACTGGAAAATGATTTAAATCCAAATAGAGGTGTTTTGCAGGATATGCTTCCTGCAACCACCCTAGAAGGAAAACAAAGACAGAGGATGAGATGGTCAGATCAAGTTAATCGACACCTCATGTTCTGTTATTGCCAAGCAACAAATCTAGGAACCAACACAACTGGATACAGATCACAAGTATACACTACATTTATTACCAGATACCCAGAATTAAAATTTTTAACAGAACAACAACTAGCTGATCAGATCTGTGTAATAATCAAAAATAACAGGATACCCCAGTCAGAATTAGAAAACATCAAACAACAAGTACAACAAATACTGGAACAAAATAATGTGCAATCAGAAGAAGAAGAAAATACAGTAATGGACTCAAACATCCCAGAGCAAACAAACAAAGAACAACACACATCAATTAAACAATCAGAGGAAAACGAAATCTTAAGACAGCCACCAGAACAAACACAAATAGAACACGAAGTGACACACATGTTAGATATAGAAGAGAAAGTTCAGCTGACATATATAGAATACAAAGACACAAATACAGACATTAGACCATTCTTGCATAGACCGCCAAATAACCCACAAGTCAAAACAACAATAAAAACTATCAACACAATCATACACAACAAAATAAATGAAAACACAACTATGGAAGAGTTACAACTACTGGTTTATATAGGAGCACTCACTACACTAAATATACATATTAGGCAGAGATCAGAATCAACCAACACACAGAAGAAACCCACAAAACCAGCATGGCAACACAGGCTACAGATCAGAATAGAAAAACTGAGAAAATACATCGGACAGCTAACACAGTATATAAGAAATGAAATGTCAGAAAAAAAAAAACGAAAAAGGTTAGATAAAATCTCACTACAAGAAGTGATAGAGCAATTAAATGAAAAGAAGCAGAAATTACAAGCGTTGGCCAAACGACTTAGAAGATACAAAAAAAGTGAAAATAGAAGGAAACAAAACCAAACATTCAACACAAACCAAAAGAAATTTTACCAGACAATAGATAACACACACATTAAAGTAGACAATCCACCAAGCATAACAGACATGGAACACTTCTGGAGCAACATATGGTCAAACCCGTTACAACATAACAGACATGCACGATGGATACAAGCAGAAACAGACTCATACAAGATGATACTGCGGATGCCTGAAGTGATAATTTTGCAACATGAAGTCAACCAAGCAATTAATTCTATTCACAATTGGAAAGCCCCTGGAAAAGTTAAAATAGCAAATTTGTGGCTAAAGAAGTTCACCTCAACACATTCACATCTAACTAAATTATTTAACAATTACATTGCAGACCCATACACATTCCCTGATACACTTACACAAGGAATAACTTATCTGAAACCTAAAGATCAAGCAGAGTCAGCAAACCCAGCTAAATATTGCCCCATGACATGCCTACCAACAATATACAAAATATTAACTTCAGTCATTACACAGAAATTAATAACACATACAACACAGAACAAAATTATAAATGAAGAACAAAAAGGCTGTTTCAAAGGAGCACGAGGATGTAAAGAGCAACTGATAATAGATACAGAGGTGACATATCAAGCTAAAACTAAACAAAGGTCACTCACTACGCATACATTGATTACCAAAAAGCTTTTGATAGTGTACCCCACTCATGATTACTACAAATATTGGAAATATACAAAGTATATCCTAAATTGATACAGTTCCTAAACATAGTAATGAAAAATTGGAAAACCACACTTAATATCCTAACAAATTCAAATAATATCACATCACAGCCAATACAGATTAAGCGTGGAATATACCAAGGAGACTCATTAAGTCCTCTCTGGTCCTGCCTTGCTCTGAACCCACTATCCACATGCTAAATAGTACAAATTATGGATATAATATTACTGGAACATACCAACACAAAATCACACATTTGCAATACATGGATGATCTAAAACTACTGGCAGCAACAAATCAACAACTCAACCAATTACTAAAGATAACAGAAGTATTCAGCAATGATATAAATATGGCTTTTGGAACAGACAAATGTAAGAAAAATACCATAGTCAAGGGAAAACATACTAAACAAGAAGATTACATATTGGATAACCACAGTGACTGCATAGAAGCGATGGAAAAAACAGATGCCTATAAATATTTATTTATTTATTCATGTATTTATTTTACCTGGTAAGATTAGGGCCTTCAGGCCCTCTCTTACACCTAACCAGGCATACTCAGATTCAACAAATTTCAGTTTCTACAGAACATTAAGGACATATAACATGTTACACAGTATTAATGTTAAAGAAAAAAAAATAGATTATAAAAGTAGTACAATGATACTTATAACAATCAAATAATAATTATAAGAATCAAGAATAATAATAATAATGACTATGTATATGAAAGTAAACATATTTTTCTTTTATGATTGTCAGTCCTATTGCTAGTTGGGAATTTTCTCGTTATATTCTTGCAGCTTGTGAGTTATTCTCATCAAGCAGAGACATAAGACGATAGAATGGGGTGAAAGAGATATAGAAGAGGTAGATAGGTTAGAGGAAGAGAAATAGAATGGTAAAATTCGAAGCTATGATGGAGAGGAGAAAGAAAAAGATGAGAGGGGCACAACAATGGTGGCTATACCGTCCCTAATATGTAAGTCTTGAGTTCCCTCTTGAATGTTGAGTGGTTCTGGATAAGACGCAGATCACAGGGGAGCGCGTTCAATAGTCATATGGCTGAGATGGAGAATGACACGGAGAAAGATTTTGTGTTATGTAAAGGTACAGCCAAGATGCTAGACGTATCCGATCTGGTATTACGGTTGTGGAATGATGATAGGTGTTTAATGTGAGAAGATAAGTATTGGGGGCACCAGTGGCTAAGAAATCGATGAAGTAAGCACATCGCGTGGAGATCGCGTGCCTTATGTGGGCGTATCCAACCTAGCTGGGAGTATGAAGGACTGATATGATCATACGACCGTATATTGCATACGTATTTAACGCAAGCATTCATCACTAGCTCGAGGCATCTCGAATTTTCACTATTTGTGCCGTGTTGAACTACATCACAGTAGTAAAGATTAGGCAAGACTAGTGTTTGGACTAATTTTTTTTTAACATGGGGTGGAAATATTTTTCTAAATTTTTGAATTGCATGTAGGGAGGAGAGCGATTTCCGGCAAGCTGTGTCTGTTTGTTCTTCCCAGTTTAGGTGTTCATCCAAGATTATTCCAAGATCTTTTACTGTTTTTTGGTATGGTATTTGGGTACCATTTAGGAGTATTTGAAGGACTGTTTCGCGAAAGTACCGACTGATTAACTTTGTATGAGATATAAGTATGACCTGGGATTTCTTGGGGTTTAGTTTCATACCTAGGTTCTGTGCCCATCGAGAAACAGAGCAAAGATCTGCGTTCATACTCGCTACTGCGTCAGCAATGTTCTTGGGGCTTGCACTTATGTACAGTTGGATGTCGTCGGCATATAGATGGTAGTTGCAGGAGTGAATCACTGAAGAAATATCATTAATGTACTGTGAGAAGAGTAATGGACCAAGGATGGAGCCTTGGGGAACTCCAGGGCGCACGTTTTTCCATGATGACTTTTCCGACCCACAAATGACTTGTTGACATCTGTTTTTGAGGTAGCTGTCGAACCAGTGTATTGCGCTGTTTGAGAAATTCAGCTGCTTCATTTTAATTAGTAATATATCAAAGTCAACTGAATAAAAAGCCTTGCTAAAGCAAGCAGTGTTAGGATGGTAGCTTCACGTCTGTCCATAGCATGTTTAATGTCATCAGTTACTTTGATTAATGCAGTTGCTGTACTATGGTGCTTTCGAAAGCCTGACTGATATTTGTCGTGGATGTTATGAGTTTTGAGGTAATCCGTCAGCTGTTCATGGACGATGTATTCTAGGGCTTTAGATATTGCAGGAAGTATGCTGATTGGCCTGTAGTCACCTGGCGACTTAGGGTTGTCAGTCTTGGGTATAGGTTGAATTAAACTTTGCTTCCACTCAGTAGGATATGTACTGCTGACAAGAGACAGGCTGAAGATGTCTGTGATAACTGGAATAATAGTGTCTACGACGTTCTTAATCATGCCAATGCTCACTCCATCATTTCCTACTGCCTCGGAAGAGATTCTCATAATTGCCTTGTGTACTGTGCCGGTAGTGACATGTTTTAGGAAAAACTTGTCTCTCGAGAGATTGATATCTTGGGGCTGGTAATTTGTCGCTGCGTGGCAGTTTACAGCTGTTGAGAAGAAATCGTTTAATTCTTCTGCAGACGCTTGATAAACAGCGTCAGCTCTTCACTTCCCTATACCGAAACTGTGCAGCTTTTTCCACAGTGTAGCAGGTTTTGATATGCCGCATACGACAGAGCGGGCATGTCTGATTTTGGCATTCCTCATGCTTTGCTTGGTTCTATTTCGGAGTTTCCTATAAGCTTCGTACGCCTCGGGAGTTGGGTTACGCTTGAAGGCCCTATGTGCAGCATCGCGTTTATTCATTAACTGGCGTAATGCAGTGGTGAGCCACGGAGCGGGAGCTCTCTTTACCTTGACAGTGCGTTGAGGAGCATGTTTATCATACAGTGCAATAATTTTGCGACATAATTCCCGAATTTTTCCATCTAAATTCGGTTCATTACTTATATCATGCCAAGGGATGTCTGAGCAATCCTTTTGAAGAGCGTCATGGTTAACATTTTTTAGGTTTCTGTAGGTTACCAGGTGAGATTTTTCTTTGGTAGTATGTACTGAGTAATTTAAGAATATCTCGTCATGAGCAGAGAGTCCTGGAGCGGATGTCTGATTGGTGTGAATTATTTTATCTAGGATACAGACAAAAATTAGTAATAGATAATACAAATGTTAAAGAGGAACTAAAAGAAAAATATAGACAAAGACTAACAAAAATACTGAAAAAAGAATTGACTGCAAGAAACAAGACAAAAGCTATAAATACTTATGCTATACCAATATTGACCTACTCATTTGGAGTAGTGAAATGGAGTAACACAGACCTAGAAGCACTCAATACACTTACACGATCACAATGCCACAAATATAGAATACATCACATACATTCAGCAACTGAAAGATTCACATTAAGCAGAAAGGAAGGAGGAAGGGGATTTATCGACATAAAAAACCTACATTATGGACAGGTAGACAATTTAAGAAAATTCTTTCTAGAATGAGCAGAAACTAGCAAAATACACAAAGCAATCACTCATATAAATACATCGGCTACACCACTGCAATTTCATAACCACTTCTACAACCCTCTAGATCACATAACATCAACAGATACGAAGAAAGTAAATTGGAAAAAGAAAATACTACATGGCAAGCATCCGTATCATCTAACACAGCCACACATCGATCAAGACGCATCCAGCACATGGCTAAGAAAAGGCAATATATACAGTGAGACGGAAGGATTCATGATTGCAATACAGGATCAAACAATAAACACCAGATATTACAGCAAGCATATTATTAAAGATCCCAATACCACAACAGATAAATGCAGACTTTGCAAACAACAAATAGAAACAGTAGATCACATCACAAGCGGATGTACAATACTAGCAAATACAGAATACCCCAGAAAACATGACAATGTAGCAAAAATAATACATCAACAGCTTGCCTTACAACATAAACTTATGAAACAACACATTCCCACATACAAGTATGCACCACAAAATGTACTGGAGAATGATGAATACAAATTATACTGGAACAGAACCATTATAACAGATAAAACAACACCACATAACAAACCTGACATCATACTCACCAATAAAAAGAAGAAATTAACACAACTAATCGAAATAACCATACCCTATACACCAAATATACAAAAGAAAACAGGAGAAAAAATTGAAAAATACATCCAACTGGCTGAGGAAGTCAAGGACATGTGGCATCAGGGTAAAGTTGACATTATACCAATTATACTATCAACTACAGGAGTCATACCACACAATATCCACCAGTACATCAATGCAATACAGCTACATCCAAACTTATATGTACAACTACAGAAATCCGTAATTATTGATACATGTTCAATCACCCGAAAGTTCCTAAATGCAATATAACATATACCGTACAGTTAAAAGGAAGTGACGCTTGATCAAGGTGCGCGTCACTTTCCATTTTTGACCAGACATAACATCTGAGAAAAGAAAGAAATAATAATATTAATAATAATAATAATAATAATAATAATGTGCAATCAGAAGAAAATACAGTAATGGACTCAAACATTCCAGAGCAAACAAACAAAGAACAACACACATCAATTAAACAATCAGAGGAAAACGAAATCTTAAGACAGCCACCAGAACAAGCACAAATAGAACACAAAGTGACACACATGTTAGATATAGAAGAGAAATTTCAGCTGACATATATAGAATACAAAGACACAAATACAGACATTAGACCATTCTTACATAGACCGCCAAATAACCCACAAGTCGAAACAACAATAACAACTATCAACACAATCATACACAACAAAATAAATGAAAATACAACTATGGAAGAGTTACAACTACTGGTTTACCGTATTTACTCGAATCTAAGCCGCACCTGAAAAAATGAGACTCGAAATCAAGGAAAAAAAAATTTCCCGAATCTAAGCCGCACCTGAAATATGAGACTCGAAATTCAAGGGGAGAGTAAAGTTTTAGGCCGCACCTCCAAATCGAAACAAAGTTGGTCCATTGTAATATGAGACACAATTTAGGTCGAATGAATGACGATACAGCTACAGTAGTTTGGTTCGCGTAGTAAGCTTAGCAGTTAGGCTTTACCACGTAGCCATAGCTATGCGTCAGGTGCTCCGTCCATATTTATACGGGTACCCTTCCTTTTTCACGTGCTTCGTCTGGTTTGGATCGATTGCTTATTTTTCTTTGATCTGATAAGTGCCGTTCTCTTTGTTATAGGTGTTTACGCCACTCTAAGCTGAAAATGCATTACTGTACTGTGTCGTGCACTGTTTGTCGCATTCTGATAATCAGTGTTTACAGCCTGTCGCCGCTCGCGGCGTGGCTTGCTTTTGTGCGCACTACTGCCGCTTACAATTAAAAAAAGAAAAAGAGAGGAATCGTCTCATTAGCGAAACAATTGCAAGAGACTGCTATTTGTTGTTACTAACACTGCTGCTTTCTTTGACGATCAACAAGAACCAAATAATAGACTGCGTATGATAGAAGATGTTCTGAACGAGAGTTTAGCGAAAATTTTTCTCTGTTTGAAAATCTTTGCAGACGTCTCTTTAGTACATAACATTCTGCACAGAAATTAGTCATCTTAGATTTAAAAATCTAGTCAATTGACGTGCTTCATTTCTGACTATCACTATTAGGCATAAGAATAATACGAATATAAACATGAAATGATATGTATATTCTTCGGCGTTTGCTGTTGTCTCACTCTAGTTTCGTAGTTTAGTAAGTAGACAGGATTTAAATGAGATAGCAGCAAACACGAAAGAATACGTGGCAAAATGTTTATATACGTGTTATTCTTATGGTGAAGAGAATACTGCATGTGATTTGCAATTCATAAAAGTTCCTATTAGCAACCATCTCTTCTCATAGGTAGAAAAAATTCAGAACGTAGAGTTGGCCATATTGACAAACATCCCAAACAGTCTTGCCAGTCGGATTTTCGTAGTACAGTACATTGAAATGTTGCTACATTCGAAGACGAACAATACGGAATTTGTATTTACTTCGTTGGATAATGTATGAAAATGCAGTGGTCGAAACTCGGGGCGGAGAAAAAATTTCGTCTTCCACAGTTTTTTTTTTTTTTTTTTTTTTTTATTTATTTATTTATTTATTTATTTATTTATTTATTTACTGATGCAGAGGTTTTGGCGCCAGTATTTATCTTTGTGCCTGAAAAGCATGCATGTGAATCGCTACATATATTCGACGGCACAAGTTAGTTGTGGCGGCACCTACCAACATTTTTCAGAACTTCCGCTTACCTTGCACTCGATTCTAAGCCGCAGGCGGTTTTTTGGATTTCAAAAACCGGAAAAAAAGTGCGGCTTAGATTCGAGTAAATACGGTATGTAGGAGCACTCACTACACTAAATACACACACTAGGCAGAGATCAGAACCAACCAACACACAGAAGAAACCCACAAAACCAGCATGGCAACACAGGCTACAGATCAGAATAGAAAAACTGAGAAAATACATCGGACAGCTAACACAATTTATAAGAAATGAAATATCAGACAAAAAACAAAAAAGATTAGGTGAAATCTCACAACAAGAAGCAATAGAGCAATTAGATGAAAAGAAGCAGAAATTACAACCATTTGCCAAACGACTTAGAAGATACAAAAAAAATGATAATAGAAGGA
Organism: Schistocerca cancellata; assembly: GCF_023864275.1. Lineage (NCBI taxonomy): Eukaryota > Metazoa > Arthropoda > Insecta > Orthoptera > Acrididae > Schistocerca > Schistocerca cancellata. The sequence goes on from NC_064634.1 coordinate 516,069,132, forward strand.
AACAAAACCAAACATTCAACACAAACCAAAAGAAATTTTACCAGACAATAGATAACACACACATTAAAATAGACAATCCACCAAACGTAACAGACATGGAACACTTCTGGAGCAACATATGGTCTAACCCGTTACAACATAACAGACATGCACGGTGGATACAAGCAGAAACAGACTCATACAAGATGATACCACAAATGCCTGAAGTGATAATTTTTCAACATGAAGTCACCCGAGCAATTAATTCTACGCATAATTGGAAAGCCCCTGGAAATGATAAAATAGCAAATTTTTGGCCAAAGAAGTTCACCTCAGCACATTCACATCTAACTAAATTATTTAACAATTACATTGCAGACCCATACACAGTCCCTGATACACTTACACAAGGAATAACTTATCTGAAACCTAAATATCAAGCAGACACAGCAAACCCAGGAAAATATCGCCCCATAACATGCCTACCAACAATCTACAAAATATTAACTTCAGTCATTACACAGAAATTAATGACACATACAACACAGAACAAAATTATAAATGAATAACAAAAAGGCTGCTGCAAAGGAGCATGAGAATGTAAAGAGCAACTGATAATAGATACAGAGGTGACATACCAAGCTAAAACTAAACAAAGGTCGCTGCACTACGCATACATTGATTACCAAAAAGCTTTTGATAGTGTACCCCACTCATGGTTACTACAGATATTGGAAATATACAAAGTATATCCTAAATTAATACAGTTCCTAAACATAGTAATGAAAAATTGGAAAACCACACTTAATATCCAAACAAATTCAAATAATATCACATCACAGCCAATACAGATTAAGCGTGGAATATACTAAGGAGACTCATTAAGTCCTTTCTGGTTCTGCCTTGCTCTGAACCCACTATCCACATGCTAAATAATACAAATTATGGATATAATATTACTGGAACATACCAACACAAAATCACACATTTGCAATACATGGATGATCTAAAACTACTGGCAGCAACAAATCAACAACTCAACCAATTACTAAAGATAACAGAAGTATTCAGCAATGATATAAATATGGCTTTTGGAACAGACAAATGTAAGAAAAATAGCATAGTTAAGGGAAAACACACTAAACAAGAAGATTACATATTGGATAACCACAGCGACTGCATAGAAGCGATGGAAAAAACAGATGCCTATAAATATCTAGGATACATACAAAAAATAGGAATAGATAATACAAATATTAAAGAAGAACTAAAAGAAAAATATAGAAAAAGACTAACAAAAATACTGAAAACAGAATTGACTGCAAGAAACAAGACAAAAGCTATAAATACCTTTGCTATACCAATATTGACCTACTCATTTGGAGTAGTGAAATGGAGTAACACAGACCTAGAAGCACTCAAGACACTTACATGATCACAATGCCACAAATATAGAATAAATCACATACATTCAGCAACTGAAAGATTCACATTAAGCATAAAGGAAGGAGGAAGGGGATTTATCGACATAAAAAACCTACATTATGGACATATATCTAAAAATAAAGATGATATGAATATAATAGTGGGAAGCATTCCACGTGGGAAAAATATATCCAAAAACAATGATGATGAGACTTACCAAACAAAAGCGCTGGCAGGTCGATAGACACACAAACATACACACAAAATCCAAGCTTTCGCAACAAACAGTTGCTTCGTCAGGAAAGAGGGAAAGAGAGGGAAAGACGAAAGGATGTGGGTTTTAAGGGAGAGGGTAAAAATAAAGATGATGTTACTTACCAAACGAAAGTGCTGGCAGGTCGATAGACACACAAACATACACACAAAATTCAAGCTTTCGCAACAAACAGTTGCTTCATCAGGAAAGAGGGAAGGAGAGGGAAAGACGAAAGGATGTGGGTTTTAAGGGAGAGGGTAAGGAGTCATTCCAATCCTGGGAGCGGAAAGACTTACCTTAGGGGGAAAAAGGATAGGTATACACTCGCACGCGCGCGCACACACACACACACACACACACACACACACACACACACACACACACACACACACACATCCATGTGTGTGTACATACCGTACAGTTAAAAGGAAGTCACGCTTGGTCAAGGTCCGTGTCACTTTCCATTTTTGACCAGACATAACGTCTGATAAAAGAAAGAAATAACAACAATAATAATAAGAAGAAGAAGAATAATGTTTGTTAGCTACCTTCATACAGTACACAATTGCTATCCTTCAGCATTAATCAGTGTACCTGTGAAATTGATAAGTACTATATGTTGTTGCTAACGAAAAGCAGTTGAATCTAACAAGAAAAGCAGTAGGATTCTTAAAGTAGTGGTGTCTTGGCTAAATGTGTAAGGCACCGATTTGCAGCGTTCTTGGATGTTTTATTTATTTATTTAGCATCCAATAGATCGCACATGTGAGGTAGGATTTGTCATTTGATTACAAAAAAACACATAATACCACATACACATAATAAATGGACAAACATATACAAACAGCAAAACAAATTACACAGACGTAGTACATAAGTAGTGTACAAGAACTTATTACACAAAAACAGAAGTACGTGCTCATGATAAACAATTATAGATCAGGAACTACGCCGTATACACAAAACGTATTACGGATATTTAACAGATTTTTCATAAGTACCATAATTATGAAGTTAAAAACATAATTAAATTAGTTTGAATTTTTAAAAAATAAGTACAGGTTTCAATCCACAGTCTGAGACAGGTATTCATTTACACTGTAGTAGCATTTTTCCATCAAGTATTTTTTACCTCGCACTTGAAATTATTTTTGCCTTTCAATTCTTTAATTTTAGATGGAAGTGCACTTAAAAGCTTTATTCCTAAGTGGCTAACATGTTTCTGACTTCTAGTTTTTGCTACATAGGAAATGTGGAAGTCTTTACAATTCCTTGTATTTTGATCATGGTAGCTTGAGTTGGTTTGGAGATCGCAGTTATTTTTATTGATCATTTCCAGGCATTTAAAAATATATATCGATGGTATTGTCAGTATCTTTAGTTGTTTGAATAAGGGTCTACAGTGAGTTTGTGGTGGGCTGTGTGTCATGATATGAATAGCTCTTTGTTGCGTAATAAAAATGTCATTTAGTCTTGACCTGGTTTTTCCCCAAAAACTTATGCCATAGCTTGCAACTGATTGGAAGTAACTAAAGTACACTGCTCTAATACATTCTTTGCTACATACCTTGGATATTATTCTTAAGGCAAAACATGCTGAGCTAAGTTTCTGAGTAAGATATACACTGTGTTCATTCCAGTTTAAATCATGGTCAATTCGCATTCCCAGAAACTTTGTGGTGCACACTTTTTCTATTTGTTTGCTATCCAGCATAAGGCACATATTTTCCCCTTGACACTTGCTTCCATACTGTATAAAGTTTGTTTTCTTTGTATTTAATGTCAGCTTATTTGAATAAAACCATGACTGTATGTATGAGAGCATTTTTTCTGTTGTAGTACACAATGATTCTTTTATATCACTAATTATGATATTCGTGTCATCTGCAAATAGTAGAATTTTGGCTGAGCTGTCTGGAGCCTGTATGTCATTGATATAAATTAGAACTAACAATGGGCCCAGAATGCTGCCCTGTGGAACACCTATTTCAATTTGTTTTGGTTCAGATATGAGTTTATAATTGTGAAGATTGTTGGATGGTAAATTAAGTGTGACAACAATGTTCTAGGAATAATGTGAATTGACAGTGGGTGGTCTTAGTTATTAATAATTTCATTTACAGAAGTTGCATCTCTATAATGGTGTATATTTTGACTTGGTACACTGTGTAGAGGCTTTTATGTCATATAGGATATATGGAAGATGAATGAATGAAGTTGTGAGTTATAGTTTATAGTTTCAATGAGTAATGTTAAAAGATGTGTGTGAGCTGATAGTTTCTTTTGTCAAGCTCACCTACTACTTTTTATGGTACAACCATTACACTCTGAAAATTATTTATTGTGAAGTTAAGGACTTCCATATTTTGCAAGCATCAATTGGCACTAGTTGTAGATGGAATGTGGCTGTATCAAGTATTAGACCACATTAGTTCCTGCTACAAAGGGGTTGAGTTCATCTTTTCAGTAGTGCAGTTTTGGCAATGGTACCCACACCATCATTTAGATTTTTTATTGTCCATTGTCATTGCATTGATTTTTTTTTTTTAATATGTTATTTTGCTTCGACATGAATCGTCCTCAGATCTGATTCTATAAGTTACAAAAATAACCCGTTCATATCAGTGAAATTTAAATGCTGCATCCTATATAACCAGTACAGTCAGATCTGTTGATGTTTCATTTTGAACTGAAAGAGTTCATTTTAAAAAATTAGTGCAATCAAGACAGGCAATATAAATATGTTTCACAACTTGTGATTGCAGATTTTCTTCAAGACATTATGTCAATTTTTGCAACAGCATATTTTTTCAAAAGTTCTTGTCTTAGCTGTCTCCCCTTATATTTTGTGTGTCGTCATTGAGCAAAGACACATAGAATTTCAATGCTGCAAATTAGTTCCTAATGATTGTGATACAGCTTATTGTAAAATGATAGTGTGCTTTCATACTGTTTTTCTTAAACTCAGGTAAGGACTGTGCTCTAATCTCTCTAGTTGTACGATAACAAATACCTCTAATTGATTATTGTTTAAACAGTAGCTTCTCAATAGATTTACTCTGTTGTAAAATTTGATTTTAGCAACTGATCAGAATTGGAAAATGGTAAATGTCTTCATAAATTTTATACAGAGAAATAAAATCGTATGCACTACTCAAGACTTGCACTGACACAAAAATGAGCAATTTCCTGATGTGTATAAGTAACTTAACCTGTATGTGTGTTTGCTTAAGTTATCACATGTAGTGCATATTCTATTTTTATCTCATTAAGCAAAATATTCACTAGAGATAAACTGTCTCCTTTTACAGTCCACGTGTGTGACGCTCTTATTGACCGTAACGTTTGGGTGAGCCTACCAGCTCTCTCACGAAATCGTCCAGATGCCGCTTATGAAAACAGAACAGTCATCATGGTTTCAGCCCGAATGGATTCCACGTCTATGTTTGACCAGGTGGTGCCAGGTGCAACAAGCCCAGTCACTGGTATAGTGGCACTGCTGGCCACGGCGCACGCCCTTTCCCAGGTCTTCCCCCAGGATGACACACAACAATGTGAGTGGAACTGTTTGTAACGCAGGCTTCAGTATACCAGATTGCAGACATACTTTCATATTCTTTGATAAAATAAAAGCAAGCACATGTGGGCAAGTGCTATGTTCAGCACATTGGTGTAAAAATTCCAGAATAGTACTGGATATGAATAAGGAAACATATTTTCTTGGTCATTCTTGAGTGGAATGCTTTTTCTGGTACAGGTGCTTCAAGATTAAGAAAATATTTTATTCTGGTTATTTAACTATATTACAAAACTTTCTGGCAGAGTAAAACTTTGTGCCACACTGGGACTTGAACCTGGAACCTTTCCATTTCATGACCAAGTGCTCACCAATTGCACTGTCTGAGCATGACTTGTGACCCCCTCTCACAGCTTCCCTTCTCCCAAACATCACAGAAGCTCTTCTTCATATCTTCCATGACTGGAAGAAATGATATTGGGGAGAATTGGCTTAGCCACTGCCAGGGGAATGCTTCCAGAACGAATTTCCATTCTGTGGCGGACTGTGGTGTTTCTGAAACTTGAATGACCATTTAAAACTGTGTTTTGGACAGGGCCCCAAACCTGGGACCTTTCATTTTTCGTCGACAAGTGCTGTAACGGCTGAGTAGCTGTCTGTGAAAGGCAAAGTCCCAGGTTAGAGTTCCAGTGTGGCAAACAATTTTAATCTGCCAGGTAGCTTCAAACTGATGCATATGCCACTGCAGAGTGAAAATTCGGTCTAGATTCTTGTATTCTGTCTAAAGTGCCATGCTTTTTTTAAGGAGCCAATTGAGAACTGCCTTGCAACTTTACCAAAAATTGTAGCACTCTAACAATTAGGTTTAGTCATATCAAAAAGAAAATGTTCCTTAAAAAGCTATAAAATTGAGAGGCAGAATTGTTGGTGACTTCTTACCATATGGAGAACTGTCAGTACTGCTAATATACACAGTCTCCCCGATTTCCTCTTAGCATGTGGGTCTATTTAGTTACCGACAGCATTATGAATCTTGGCTCACATGGATGCTTTGTGATGACTGATGATGTTAGTACAAGAGCCCTTTAGTGCCACAGATGATGAACAGATCGGAAAAAAATATGAAATGATAAAAGAAATTACACAGTGCATCAAGGGGTAAGAATGTTTGTGATAGGTGATTGGAATTCAGTAGTAGGAAAACAAAGAGGAGGAAAAATATTAGGTGAACTTGAACTGCACATGAGAATGCTAAGGGCACAAAGCACAATTTAATCATTACCAGCTATAGGTTTGAGAACCGTGAAAGACAGTGCACGTAACAGCAGCACAGATAAACCAGATGACAAAATGTAAATCATTTCCAGAAGCATATATGAACTTGAACCATAATTTTAGTTGTGAAATGCAGATTAAAGGTGAATAAATTCCGTGAAGGTAAGATCTTGAGGAGATGGGAAACTAAATAAATTGGACAGTACCTGCATGTCTTTGGTAAATGCAAAGCCGTTGTTTCAAATGTGCATCATATCAGCATTGTGATGTTGGCTACTGTTACAACGAATCTGGAGAAGATAAGATTTCCTCTGAATTATTATTATCGTTGGGAGTATCAACAATGGCAATACTATTCCATATTGGTATGTGGAATAGCCGCCATGAACCATGGACCTTGCTGTTTTGTTGGGGAGGCTTGCATGCCTCAGCGATACAGGTAGCTGTACAAAAGAGCAAACACAACAGAGGGGTATCTGTTGAGAGGCCAGACAAACATGTGACTCCAGAAGAGGGGCAGCAGCCTTTTCAGTACTTTAGGGCCAGCAGTCTGGATCTGATGTTGTACCATCAACCAAATGGACCTGTTGTGCTGGTACTGCAAACAGCTGAAAGCAACGGGAAACTACAGCCGTAATTTTTCCCAAGGGCATGCAGCTCCACTGTATGGTTAAATGATGATGGCATCCTTTTTGGTAAAATATTCCGGGGGTAAAATGTCCCCCATTGGGATCTCTGGCCAGGGACTATTCAGGAGGATGTTATCAGGAGAAACAAAACTGACATTCTACAAATTAGTGTGTGGAATGTCAGATCCTTTAATTAGGCAGGTAGTTTAGGAAAATTTAAAAACAGAAATGGATATGAGAAAGTTACATATAGTGGGAGTTAGTGAAGTTTGGTGGCAGGAGTAACAGGACTTCTGGTCAGGTCAGTACAGGGTTATAAATACAAAATCAAATAGGGGTAATTCAGGAGTAGGTTTAATAATGAATAAAAAATAGGAACGCAGATATGCTAGTATTAACAGCATAGTGAATGCATTATTGTAACCAAAATAGTGTAGCGGCACTACTGTTCGGGATAGGAAAAGTCAGTTTTGTTGCAATATTTCTGTGCATGCAAGTTACAGCCAGGCACATTCCTGTTTACAGTAAGGTACGCTTACAAGCAGTTGCGAAGTAAGATAGAGGCCACACAGGTGTATAACTGCCAGAAAAAGTACACACAGCAGTTTGTATGGTGAAAGTCACAGGCAGAAGGGATGTAAGTTGCAGCAGTTACTCAGAGGTGAAGAGGCTTGCAGAGGATAGAGTAGCGTGGAGAGCTGCACCAAACCAGTCTTCCGACTGAAGAGCACAACAGCAATGTGGAATACATGAGATAAGCAAAATATCATCAAACCTCAGAAAAGAATGTAATATTCCTGCACACGTAAGGTAGGCACTGGCAAATCTGAATATTACTGAAACGTTAGTTAATAAGGCTTAGTTTCAAAACACTGACACAAAGTATATACTGAAAGATAGAATGACTAGTAGCAGCTAACTTTGTTGGGGATCATTAATTTTGGTTCCAGAGAAACATAGGAGCAGCAACACCATCTCTTTTTGACAATGTTGACTGGATTACGCTATTTGAAATTCTGAAGTTACCAGGGATAAAATACAGAGAGTGAAAGATTGCCTACAACTTTTACTGGAGCCAGTTTGCAGTTCTTCAAGTTGAAGGCCATGAAATAAAAACAGTAGTTGAAGTGGGTGGTGGTCTGTCTAAGAAGATCAGCCAAACAGAACAGATTGTGCCTTTCAATGAGGCTATAAAGTGAACACCAGCAAAAATAAAACCGAGTAATGATATGGAATGGATGTCCACCGACTTCAGGAGAATGCTGCTGCTGCTCCTCCTGCTGCTGAGTCCCATTGAAAACCAATCCCATTGTTGTCCTGTTGGCCTCCATACCGTACATGGTGCATGCACTGCCTGCCACAGTTGTTGCTCTTGATACTGGGCTTGTGGTCCCACCGCTAATAGAACTCTGACACTGACAATATATTGCACTCGAAGACACTCTTCGAAAGAGTATTGTGTTTTGACATGAAGTAGTACAGGGTTCCACATCGTGGTAATAGGGAAACCTTTTCTTTATGAATCAAATTACCTGCCAATCTAATTTCAGTTGCCTCTATATAAATGCTGGTCAAAAATCTAGAAGTACAGGCAACTATCAGAATCTTGTCAAATTTCATCACGTGCTCCTTGATGAAACAGTATTCTGTTATCTCCAATTTTTCACGCGCTCTGGTGGGGCCAGCCTGAGTATTCGAAGATAGTCTCTGAGTGTAATACATCACTGACTTCAGTGCCACTGGCCCAGTCTTGGGCACAGCAACTGTGGTGGGCAGTGCAAGCATTGTTTATGGTATGGAGGCCTATATAGGACAACTGTTTGCAGCCGTAGCATCAGTTTTCAGTGGAACTTGGCAGCAGCAACTGCTGTGTTCTCCCAAAGATCACAGAAATTGCTGAAATATCATGTCATGTTGATTTTAGAATCCAGCAACAAACTCAAGAATTATTACACTGAGAAAGCCCATGAAGGCACAAGAGACTATAAGGTTTTGAAATGTGGGGTTATAGAATTACATTGAAAGTTAGAGGGATAGAATAAGTAACTAACGAAGAAGCATTGCAACTGCTTGTGGATAAATGAGCTTTGTGAAACAACTTTACTAAAAGGAGGAGCCCGTTGACATGATATACCACAAGGCATCGAGGAGTCATCAGGTTTGTAATGTATGTTTCTTTTGTGCAGTGTGGATGGGGGGAGGGGAAGGGGTAAAATGGTAGACAATATGAGGATGTGACTATAGTAAACACGTGCAGGTTGCAGTAGTTTCACAGAGATGAGGAGGCTTCCATAAGATAGTGTGGAGAGCTGCACCAAACTAGCCCTGAAATTGAAGACCACAAAACGAACTACAACAGTATGTACTATATAAGTCCAAACAAATTTTTAAATGTAAAAGCATTAAATATGTCATAGTACTAAGTGAGGACAGAGTTTTAATGTTTCACCTTTATAAGTCCTCACTTGAACATCTTTTGCTTAAATTGTGTATTTTAATAATAACCGCTTCATATATTGTAGAGGTTTAGCTTTCTAGTTTATAATGATGTCACAAATTGATAATTGTATCGAATAGAAAATCAAAACAGAGGTGAAATATGGACTCAGCGCCTCATCATCCCCAATCCCAAACAAGGAAAAATAAGAATTAAAGGAATATTAAGCTATTATCTTAAAACTGGTAATAAATTGCTGTTGATGTAAACATGCTACCTACCATATGCTTGAAACCTTATATGTTTTCTTACCTTAACTTTTATATGTGTTTCCTTGTGCTGCCACTTGGTGAGCAGATTTTTCAGCTATCCAGTTTCTCATCCCAGCTGGTAAGTCTCCCATGATGTGGTGCACTGGGGGACTTTTCCATGTCTCTTCCCATTTCCTAAACCTCAGCAGTCCTTTTCCATCATCATCTTCCTTCCCCTTTTACCCCTGCAAGAAGAAGGAGCCACTTGTTCCAAAATCTTGCACATTTCCTTAACTTCTCTGCATGTTTTCTCCAGCTGCCATTTGCTGAGCTAAATCTTTTATATATACAATTATATTCTATATATAAAAAACAAAGATGCTTTAACTTACCAAACGAGAAAGATAGATGATAGAAATGTTGATAGAAATAAAAAACACACACAAATATTCAAGCTTTCGCAACCTATGGTTGCTTCATCAGGAGAGAGGGAAGGAGAGGGAAGACGAAAGGATGTGGGTTTTAACGGAGAGGGTAAGGAGTCATTCCTATTCCGGGAGCGGAAAGACTTACCTTAGAGGGAAAAAAGGACAGAGACACACACACACACACACACACACACACACACACACACACATCCATCCGCACGTATACAGACACAGGCAGACATATTTGTTTTTTATATATTTATTTTTACCATGTGGAATGTTTCCCTCTATTATATTCATATCAATTATATTCTATTTTATATTCGGAAATACCCGCACGTGCTATGTGGATTTTGATGATCCTACTTAATAAATATGATCTAAATATACATTGAATTCCCATCATGTGAGTCACTATGTATCTATAGATTTACAAAAAATTTAAAAGCCTTGAGTTAGAAAAATAAGTACTTAGGAATTAAGGTTCTGCTCTCCAGAAAATCACCCAAAGAGAATTAAAGTGAATGCTGGTTCTTACTGTAAAATTGTTACAAGGTTTCATAGAACTTGTTAAATGATCCAACCAAATGTAAATTTCACTGTTTAGGTTGATGCTTCAACTAAATAAACTACTAAAAATGATCCATTTTTTCCATGAAGGAATAAAACCACATTCCTCAGTAAACTTTTTTCCCTTCAGATCAAAATTTATATAGGTGCTCAGGCAACCAATGTATACTTTGTCATTCACTACAGTATATGTTTTGTTCAAAACAGTTGTAAAATGTATTCCAATTACCACATTGCTTTGCTTCTGTCTAGCGAGCACTGTTCTTTTCACACTGCTGCATGGTGAATCACACGACTACATCGGATCCCAGCGTCTCTTGTGGGATATGTTGCACGGACAGTTTCCACATCCTCCAAATGCCGGTATTGATGATCCTGTACACCTGCTGTACCCGAACCATCTAAAGCTCTTTGTTGAACTGAGTCAGCTCTCCAACAGGCAGCAACATCTCACTTTCCACCCAGCAAGCAGTGCAAATTACATCAGGGCTCATGCTCCAGTAAGTATATGTTCTTTTGTTATCTTGTTTAAAACTATGCAGTTTGTATTGAAATTGCTCACTTTGAGAATAAAATAATTAAAAGCTGTCTGTGCACAGTATAACTATGGAATGTTACAAGGTAGGCCTTGAAAGAAAAAATAGGTAGGTACTAATTTGGAAGAGGATGGACATCAACAATCTGCCACCACCTGTGTGTTGTGCTACATGTCAGAAGAGTGGATGAGTGTTAAGATGAATTGTTTGATGTTGAACAACCTTTTAGTCACCTACAACATTAAAGCCATATTATCGTCGCTCAGTGATGTTGGGCTATTCCTGAGAGAACTTTTGATTCCTAGGGAATCTCGTTGGACCAAAATAGAACTCAATAATTCCACTGAAAATGCTCCTGAAGAGGATCACTGACAAAAACCAAAAACGCTTGCGCATCACACACACACACACACACACACACACACACACACACAGAGAGAGAGAGAGAGAGAGAGAGAGAGAGAGAGAGAGAGAGAGAGAGAGAGAGAGAGAGAGACTTAGTAAGCTTGGATAGGCAGTCCAACTGAGGAAACAATGGAAACAATATATAAACAGTCAGTAAAATTAATAGAGCGTACATCATATTCAAAACTGTGTTCATAGTAATGAGCAGGAATGGACATTTGGGAAATGTGTGATGTTGACTGCCACTTTCAAAATATTTCCTGTGACATTCAGTTTACATGCTGTTCTTTGTATTTCAGCTGTAAAATTTCTTCACACATGGTTACATCATTTTGATTAATCTAGTCTCAAAATTTTCGGTTTTCAAAGTAATCTTGTCATCAGAAAAAATGTTGTACAAACATCATAGTTCTCTTTCAAATTTAATTTCTTTTCCTTATCTCTTGTTTGATTTGACACGGCCTACCATGAATTCCTCACCTGTGTCAACCTCTTCATCTCATAGTAGCACTTACAACCTACATCCTCAATTATAAGTTGGATGTATTTCACTCTGTCTTCCTGTACAGTTTTTGCCCTCTATAGCTCCCTCTAGAACCATGGAAGTCATTCCCTAGTGTCTTAACAGATGTCCTATAATCCTGTGCCTTCTCCTTGCCAGTGTTTCCCACATATTCCGTTCCTCTCCAATTCTGCGCCGAATCTCCTCATTCCTTACCTAATCAGGCAACCTAATTTTCAACATTTGTCTGTAGCACCACATCTCAAATGCTTCGGTTCTCTTCTGTTTCTGTTTTTCCCACAGTCCATGTTTCACTACCACACAACACTATGCTCCAAACGTACATCCTCAGAAATTTCTTCCTCAAATTAAGGCCTATGTTTCATACTAGGAGACCACTCTTAGCAGGAATGTCCTTTTTACCAGGGCTAGTCTGCTTTTGATGTCCTCCTTGCTCCATCCGTCATTGATTATTTTGTTGTCTAGGTAGCAGAATTCTTTAAATTCCTCTACATCGTGAACATCAATTCTGATGTGAAGTTTCTCACTGTTCTCATTTCTGCTACTTCTCATTACTTTCATCTTCCTTCGATTTACTGTCACTCCATATTCTGTACACATTAGACTGTTCATTTCATTCAGCAGATCACACAATTCCTGTTCACTTTCACACTGGATAGCAATGTCATCAGCAAATCATCTCACTGATATCCTTCCACATTGAATTTTGATCCCATTCCTGGACTTTTCTTTTATTTCTATCATTGTTTTGTTGATGTACAGATTGAACAGTAAGAGTGAAAGACTCCAGCCCTTTCTTACACCCTTTTCAATCCAAGCACTTTGTTCTTGGTCATTCACTCTTATTGCTCCTTCTCGGCTCTTTCCCTATTGTTTATTCCTATTTTTCTCAGAATTTTGAACATCTTGCATCGTTTTACATTGTCGAACACTTTTTCCAGGTTGACTAATCCAATGAACATGTCTTGATTTTTCTTTAGTCTTGCTTCCATTATCAACTGCAACATCAGAATTGGCTCTCTGGTGCCTTTACCTTTCTTAAAGCCAAACTGATTGTCATTTAACACATTCGCAATTTTCTTTTCCATTCTTCTGTATATTATTCTTGTGAGCAACTTGGATGTATCAGCTAGTAAGCTGATTGTGTGATAATGCTCGCATGTTTCAGCCCTTACAGTCTTCGGAATTGTGTGGATGATATTTTTCTGAAAGTCAGGTGGTATGTCCCCAGACTCATACAGTCTACACACCAATGTAAATAATCATTTTGTTACCACTTTACTCAATGATTTTAGAAATTCTGAAGAAATGTTGCCTATTTCTTCTGCCTTATTTGATCTTCAGTCCTCCTCTCATAAATTCTGGTTCTAATGCTGGATCCCCTCTCTCTTCCAAATTGACTCCCGTTTCTTCTTCTATCAGATCATACAAGTCTTCCCCCTCATAGAGGCCTCCAATGTACTCATCCACCTATCTGCTCTCTCCTCTGCATTTAACAGGGAGTTCCGTTGCACTCTTAACGTTACCAACCTTGCTTTTTGTGTTGCCGTAGGTTGTTTTAACTTTCCTGTATGATGTGTGTGTCCTTCTGACAATCATTTCTTTTTCGATTTCTCCACATTTTTCGTGCAGTCATTTTGCCTTAGCTTCCCTGCACTTCCTGTTTATTTCGTTCCTGAGTGACTTGTATTTCTGTATTCCTGAATTTCCCTGAACATTTTTGTACTTCCTTCTTTCATCGACAAATGAAGTATTTTTTCTATTACCCATTGTTTCTTCGCAATTACCTCCTTTGTGTGTATGTTTTTCTTTCCAATTTCTGAGATTGCCATTTTTAGAGATCTCCATTTCTCTTCAATTGTACTGTCTACTGACCTATCCTTCATTGCTGTATCTATAGCCTTAGCACAACTCATGATTCCTTAGTACTTCCATGCCCCACTACTTTGCATATTGATTCTTCCTGACTAATCTCTTAAACTTCAGCCTACCTGTCATCGCTAGTAAATTGTGATCCAAGTCTATATCTGCTCCTGGGAATGCCTTACAATCTAGTATCTGACTTTGGAATCTCTGCCTTACCATGATGTAATCTAACTGAAATCTTCCCATATCTCCCGTATATCGCCTCTTGTGATTCGTGACCAGAGTATTCACTATTATTAGCTGAAATTTATTTCAGAACTCAGTTAGTCGTTCTCCTCTCTCATTCTGTGTTCAAAGCTGATATTCTCCTTCAACCTTTCCTTCTACTCCTTCCCCTAATACTTCATTCCAGTCCCCCATGACTATTGGTCTCTTCCACCAAATCAGTCAACCCCCATGACTATTAGATTTTCATCTCCCTTTACATATTTTATTACCCTTTCAACATCCTCATATACTTTCTCTGCCTCTTCATATTCAGTTTGTGACATAGGCCTGTATACTTGAACTACCATTATTGGTGTTGGTTTGCTGTCAATTCTGATAAGAGCAACCCTATCACTGCACTGTTCACTGTAACACACTCTCTGCCCTACCTTTGTATTAATAACTAATCCTACTTCCGTTATACCATTTTCTGCTGCTGTTGGTATTACCCTAACTCATATGACCATAAATCTGTGTCTTCTTTCCAGTTAACTTCACTGACCCCTACTATATTTAGATTTAGCCTTTGCATTTCCCTTTTACAAATTTTCTAGCTTCCCTACCACATTCAAACTTCTGACATTCCACACTCTAACTCGTAAAACATTATCCTTTTGTTGGTTATTCTTTCTTTCTCTCGTGGTCACCTTTGCCTTGTTAGTCCCCTCCCGCAGATCTGAGTGGGAGACTATTCCGGAATCTTTTGCCAATGGAGAGATCATCATGACACTTTCCCCAGTTACAGATCACATGTTCTGTGGATACATATTGTGTGTCTTTAATGCAGCGGTTTTCATTGCCTTCTGCATGCTCGTGCCCTTGACCGTTGCTGGTTGTTCTGCCCTCAGGGGCAGTTTCCCACCCCAAGGACAATAGAGTGCCCTGAATCCCCCATCTGCTCCTCTGCCCTGTTTGACAAGGCCACTGGCTGACTGAGGGCAACTTCTTATGCCGAAAGTCTTCGATCACTAATGCTGATTATCAAAATCTAAGCAGTGGCAGGTTTCAAACCTGATGATGTTTTGATTACTAATCAAAGATCCTACCCCTAGACCATGAGTGCATTGTAGCCTATGAGACTTGGTTGAGTGAAAAAATTCTGTATCACCTCTTGCTCCCTGAGTGCATTAAAAACCACTCAACAGAGGGTCATATTCGTAATAAAGCATCTGTTGCAATATGCAGACTAACAGCTATGCACAGTATGCCATGGACTCCTTGAACCTACCTGCAGTACATATATAAAAGCATAGTATACATCACAGAAGGTAGTGAAGAGTGGATCACAAATGCTAGTGTACACAGCCACAACACGCTGGGGAGGAACGAAATCTGAAGTGTGCCTCACCGAGTGATAATCCTTAACAAAGGACCTCGGTAATCGGGTATTGAGTTACTTTGAAGTACGCATAAAAACCTGCACGATAGTATATGTAACTCTAACTTTTTAAAGAAACTCGAAGACTATCTGGTGGAAAAGGAATTTTACAGTGTTAGAGAGTACCTATTAAATTCAGTTAGGATTTCTTGTCATATATAATCAATTGTGATAGACTGTGTAATCAGAATGACTGCTCTTCACGGGGTAAGTGATAGTGTTCTCCATCTTCTACTTGTCCTGTGTTGCACACTCATTTACTATGCACAATGTAATCCTGCTGGATCTAATAAAATTCACTTTGGTTCAGTTCAATCTCTCCAGTACTCCGAGGGGACCCTCTTTCACCTACAGCAAGTGTAGGAGGTGATACTCAGCAGGTTGCCAAAACATATGGGAATTTGGGGCAATGAATTGGCAGGCACAGCAACTAAGAGTGCCTGTTAGATACCAACAGTGGTAAAAGGTAATTTTCCCTTCATGCAGTTATCTCACTTTTGGGGAACAAAGCCATGCAGTGATGCGAGGAGGAGTGGTCGGGAGTGAAGGATAACAAACTGTAGTCAGTAAAGTCAACTACCTGACAGTGGGATACCTGCTTCTTTTCCTGTGATAGTACCCAGGAGGGTGCACTGTGCAGTGCTTATAATACACAGACCACTCTACATCACATTTTAACAGAATGTGCCTCACCTCCTGACAAGATGACAGCAGCCAGTTGATTTGCTCTTTGTTAGGTGATGAAGCCACGAATGTGTTGCAATTTTGAGGAATGTCTGACCTAGTTTTCAAATTATCCTACAAAAGATTTTAACTTGTTAACAAAGTGATCGGTCAGTCTTCCGCGGTTATAGTTTTAGTCTTAGCTTTGTCCTAGTCATGAAATTACTAGGTGCAGATACATTACCGTATTTACTCGAATCTAAGCCGCACCTGAAATTTAGGACTCGAAATTCAAGGGGAGACAAAAGTTTTAGGCTGCATCCCCAAATCGAAACAAAGTTGGTCCATCGTAATATGAGACACAATTTAGATCGAATGAATGACGATACAGCTACAGTAGTTTGGTTCGGGTCGTAAGCTTAGCAGTTACGCTTTGCCAGGCAGTCATTGCTGTGCGTCAGGCACTCCGTCCTTATTTATACGGGTACGCTTCCTTTTTCACGTGCTTCGTCTGGTTTCAATTGATTGCTTATTTTTCTTTGATCTGATAAGTGCCGTTTTCTTTGTTATAGGTGTTTACGTCACTCTAAGCTGAAAATGCATTACTGTACTGTGTCATGCATTGTTTATTGCATTCTGATAGTGCGTGTTTACAGCCTGTCGCCGCTCGCGGCATGGCTTCCTTTTGTGTGCGCTACTGTCGCTTATAATTAATAAAAAAAAAATAAAAAAAAAGGAATCGTCTCATCAGCGAAACAATGGCAAGAGACTGATATTTGTTGTTACTTACACTGCTGCTTTCTTTGCTAATGATCAACAAGAACCAAATAATAGACTGCGTATGATAAATGTTCTGAACGAGAGTTTAGCGAAAATTTTTCTCCGTTTAAAAATCTTTGCAGGCGCCTCTTTAGTACATTACATTCTGCACAGAAATTAGAGTCATCTTAGATTTAAAAATGTAGTCAATTGCCATGCTTCATTTCTGACTGTATCACTATTAGGCATAAGAATAATACGAATATAAACATGACATGATATGTATATTCTTCCGCGTTTGCTGTTGTCTCCCTCTAGTTTCGTAGTTTATTAGGCAGACAGGATTTAAATGAGATAGCAGCAAACACGAAACAATACATGGTAAAATGTTTATATTCGTATTATTCTTGTGGTGAAGAGAATACTGCATGTGATTCACAATTCATGAAAGTTCCTATTAACAACCATCTCTTCCCACAGGTAGGACAAAATTCAGAACATAGAGTTGACTATATTGACAAATATCCCAAACAGTCTTGCCAGTCGGATCTTTGTAGTACATTGAAATGCTGCTACATTCGAAGACGAACAATACGGAATTTGTATTTACTTCGTTGGATAATCTATGAAAATGCAGTGGTCGAAACTCGGGGCAGAGAAAAAAGTCCGTCTTCCACCTTTTTTTTTTTAATTTATTTACTGATGCAGAGGTTTTGCTGCCAGTATTTATCTTTGTGCCTACAAAGCATGCCTGTGTAGCGCTACATATATTCGACGGCAGAAGTTAGTTGTGGCGGCACCCACCAACATTTTTCAGAACTTCTGCTTGCTTTGCACTCGATTATAAGCCGCAGGCGGTTTTTTGGATTACAAAAACCGGAAAAAAAGTGCGGCTTTGATTGGAGTAAATACGGTAACAGTGCCTCAAATGTTAAATTGTGACTGATTAAAAATGATTACAGAGAGTGGGATTTCAGGTAAACTGGTGGAAGGGGGGGTGGGGGGGCGGGGGGGGGGGGGAGGAGGGAAAGGGAGGTGCATCATGAGAGAAGTAGAGAAGGGGAAAGAGTAGTAGTGGTGTTGGCAGGCAAATAGAAGATGAGCATAGTGCTGGAGTGAGAGCACTTAAGGAGATAGATAGGCGAAGGACAGGGACTAGCAGAGTTTGAAAACAAGCAGGTTAGAGAAACAAAGGATATGTTGTTGGGAGAGTTGCCACGTGCACAGTTCAGAGAAGCTGATGTTGGTAGGAAGAATCCTGATAGTGCAGGCTGTGGAGCAGTTATCAAAGTGAAACATATCACGTTGGTTGGCATGTTGAGCAACCGGGTGGTCCTGCTGTCTCTTGGTGACAGTTTGACAGTGGGGATTAATGCAAGAGATAGCTTGTTATACTGTGTTCATTGTAAGAATAAACCTGATGTAAATATTGTACTGTCTTCTTCCATATTTGCTGGAATCTCATTGAATTTTGTTTCACATGGAGTGGAAGCCTTGCTGTCTCGGGTACAGTCGAATACGATAACAGGGATACCTTTTATGCTGTATGTTACGCACACATTGACTGAGCTTTACTGGTGTATTTAACCAGAACAGCAAGGCCAGCCAGGTTGTCCATCTAACATGCAGTGATGTGAGCAGTCACAGTTAAGATGTAAAAAGAGACATGCAGAGAAATAGTATACCTTAAATTTCATTTAATTTGTAAAGAGATTGAAATAATATTCAGAAAATTTCCAGCAATACTGCACACTTCTTAGGGGGCCAGATGTAAAACGTAACACTCTCTCCTTGTTAGCTAACATTGTATTGTAATTAAAAACAAGAGTAATGAAAATTCCTGACTTAAGCAAGCATAATTTTTCTGTGCAAGCATGTGTGACTCTTAAGTGTACTGCAGGATTACATCATATAGTTAAATATTGAGGATACTGAGTGTATTAATTATAGTCTTGTCACCTGGTAATTCTGAATTACTTCCATATCAAAATCTGAGAAATATGTCTCCGTACTGGAACTGCCATATGCCATGTTGATAGTGAGTCAATCAACAGTGTGCACCACATTTTATCCTCTTCTTTTATGATGTGCTGTTCTGTATCCTGTCAGCATGTGGCAGTCACATGTAACAAAGCTTCGTGCATTAGTTCCAGTACACTGGACAGCTTAACTTGGCTCCGAATCAGTTCTGTTGGTTTCATATAGCAGTGGTTCGGTGGCTATTGTAAAAATGCAGCTTTTGTACGGTGTGCTCAATGCCATGAAAATTATTTTCCTGTGTTTCTGGCTCGTATGACACCATGTCTGTGACAAAACAGAGGATATAGTCCAAATAAAAAGTATCTGATTTTTCATTTTTGTTCTAAATATTTAATATGTCATGTGTTCTTTATTTAAACAATCTCAGATAATCAAGAAATTATATTTGCAATGGAAACTGTAATTTTGCATTCAGTATGTAATTAGAAACAAGAATAGAGTCGATTTTAGAAAAAAGGAAGAAGATTAGGTACGTGTTAAGTAGCACACATTTGAAGAAATTTATATTTAAAAGATGTAGGTATTCCAAATTGAATGAAAAAAGGAAAACCAAATTGAGATATGAACCAGTGACCCAGGGGCTATCCAAGATTATCATTGTGATCTTCTATAAGTTCAGCTACACATAAAGTTTTCAAAAATGCCAAAAATTTCATAAATAACATACTCGAAAACTTCAAAACTGATTTTTATTTTTGTAAATTTGTTCAAAATGTTGAGAATAATCTGTTTCTCACCACTTTTTAATGATGATCCTGGTATATGTTTCATTACAGTGCAGCAAGCAGCATCAATTGTTTTCACCCTACATATTAACAGCATGACAGCCACTGCACAAAAGTACAGATAAGGTGACTGTACACAATTTTAGAAGTATAATCTACATTGCTACAGTATAATTAAGAAAAATGTTGCTGGCTGTTAACACATTAGAATATCTTAAAGTTTCATTTGTTGTAGCATAGTAACAACACATCTGATGCATAAATAGGACCCACTTCCAAGTGTGGAACAGCACCAGTGTACATATGCCATGGCTGCTGACCAATCATCACATTTGTGTTTGTTTACATCAGGTTTAGTCTTATAATGAATGAAGTGTATTTGTCATGCCCACATAGAAGGTGCCATTGTGATGGAAGCTTAGTTGGTAAATCACCTGACGGCTTTCACAGGTGGTGAACTGACAACTAAGCTGCAACCACCATGCCACTTTCTACATTGTCATGACAACTAACTAGCCTTTGATGGGGTACGAGATGTCTGTGACTGGACTAGGGTAGGTGGTAGTGGGAGGATGTGTGTGACGGGTCTTGAATCTAGAAGTGTTGCAGGGAAATGAGCCACGAGGCAAGTGATTGGGAGTATGGATGGAGTAGGGATGGGCTAGAATATTGTTTTAGTTCAGAGAGTGATGGAACATGACTGTGAAACATGATGAGAGGTGATCAGAACCTTGGAAGAGAATGTGATTAAGTTGTTCCAGTCCTCATTGGCAATGAGTCATAGGAGGAGTGCTTCTTTTATGGCTGGACATGGGGCTGTGGGAGATGGTAGGTGACTCGGGAGACAAAGCACGGGAGATCTATTTCTGGATGAGGTTGGGAGGGTAATTTTAGTCTGTGAAGACCTCGGTAATATCTTTGGCATATTTGGAGATGAACTGCTTGTCACTACAGATGAGATGACCATGGGATTATGGAAGGGGAATGGGTGGCAGCTGTTGAAGTGGAGGTATTGTTGGCAGTTGGTAGGTTTGATAATGCGGACAGAGAGAGTGCTGTAGCTATCCTGGTGGTTTGTTTGTTCGAAGAGGCCCAGGTGAAGCAAATGGGGGAGAAAGTGTTGAGATTATGGAGGAATGTGGGTGGGACATCCTCACCCTCGGCCCAGATCATGAAGATGTTATCAGCGAATCTGTACCAGGTGTTTCAGAGGATTCTGCTTAGTTAGGGAGGATTCTTCTAGATGAACCATGAATCAGTTGACATAGGATGGTGCATGTGTGTGCCAGTTGCTGTACACAGATTTGTTTATAGGTGATAAAAAGGAGAATGTAACAATTTCGTGAAAAGGAAAGTTGCTACTCACCGTATAGCAGAGATGCTGAGTTGCTGATAGGCACAACAGAAAGACTGTCACAATATAAGCTTTTGGCCAACAAGGCCTTTGTCGAAAATAGACAACAGATGCACACCACACACAAGTCGTCTATTTTCGACAAAGGCTTTGTTGGCCGAAAGCTTATATTGTGAGTGTCTTTTTGTTGAGCCTGTCTGTGACTCAGCACCTCCACTATATGGTGAGTAGCGACTTTCCTTTTCATAATATTGATAAAAAGGAGAAGTAATTGTGGGTGAGGAAATAGTTGGTCATGGTGATCCAGGAGGAGGCTGTAGGTTTGGAGTCATTCGACATTGGGAAATGTAGTGTTCATTATTGACAAGGCCATGGGCATTGGGGTTGTTATGTGGAGGGAAATGCCATTAACAATGATGAGCTGGGTGATGGGTGGTAAAGGAGCAGGAATTGTGGAGAGTCGCTGGAAGAAAAAATATATCATACACAATTTTCCTGAAAGCTTTTCCTGTGTGAATGTAAATTCTATCATAAGGTAAATTTTTCTTAAAACTTGATATTCCCAATGTTGTTAGTGACCACACAGCTGAAATGTAAAAAAGATAATAACCATCAGGTGAGCATTTTGGCTGAATAAGTGTGATGATGTTTCTTTTGCCAGCTTTCAATGTTCAATGTGTTAATTGCAGTTGTATACCCATGGATATTTAAAAGTAACAAAAATATTTAATCCAGGTGATGGACTTCATGGGCAACATGTCGGAATTTGGACACAACTATGGAATTACATTTACTAAGTCGACTACAGACACACTGCCACCTGCTTCTCTACAGACATTTCTTGTGCACGATAACAAACTACCTGGTGTGGTTATTGCTGATCACGAAGCTGGCTTTACGAATAGGTAAGTTATTGTGTAATTTTTCTTTTTTTCTACAAAATACCTCTTCTTGCGATTCAACTACATATAAATATGGACCATACTCAATGGAAAGCACATTGGGGAAATACGTAAGTCCTACCTAGTCAAGTTTGACGTGACGGTGAAACTTTCCGTGTCAAAGGAAATGGAGATCTCGGTTCAGTACTCGACCTCTAAAGTTTCCTTTGGACACCTCAACCTCAAGATGTGCTCTGTACTGACAGAGTGAACAGCTGTTGATATTGAACAGTAGTTAAGGAGTGATATCTGGGCCACCTGCCATACTTGAGCTGTTTTTGGCTTACTCATATCAGTCAACTTGTTTCCCTAGCTACTCATGGGAATAAAATACTTCTCTCTTCAGAAACTATTATAACTCCAAACAGTACGGACAGCCCACAGGAAGTTTCTATTCAAAAGAGACTGTCAAATAATAACAGTAATTTAGTCAGCCATAACTTATCTAGATTAAAGAAATAATTTGAGACTGTATTACCATTTTACATGTATAAGGCCCTGCAGTGTATTGTTGGAAATCTAAAAACTGTGAAGTGGTTGAAGGATGGGACACTTTTGGTGCAAACAGTTACTTCTCATCAAGATGAATATTTTTTTATTGCCAGATTGCATATTGAACTCTTAATAGTAATAGAACACTAAACTGTTCTTAGTTATACCCACTGGACTGTATCGTGATGGTTTGTTACTTAACAACATTGGAGACCTAAAATAAAAATGGGAAACTGAACGAGTAACAAAGAGAGCATAGATGGGGAGACCAAGCAGGCAGCCATGTTCGTACTGACTGTCAGTTCTCCACCATATGCCATTGTATAACATTCACATTTTGGGCAGAGCGGTTGGAGATATGTGTGTGAGGTGTGCTTGCTTGTGCGAATGAGTGTGCACTTTTGTTTTATCAAGACAGCTTTGGCCAAATCTTATTTGTAATGGTCTTTTCATTGTGCTTATCAGCAACTCGACATGACCTCTTATGATGAGTAGCAATCTGCCAACAGGCAGATGAGATGGAGAAGACAGATTGGTCCATATCTCAGCAGATACTGGTTTCCGGATGTATCATTATCGGAACTTGTCTTCTAGTTTTGACCAATATTACCTCCTGTAGGAAAATGTAACATTTTCTTTGGACATGTTGCACTGCAGCCAACCAGTTTGTGGAGACAGGACCACGTGCGCAGCACCATCATTTTCAGGTAAACACAGAGTTTGGAGTTGAGGCTTTGCAACTTTTACTAGAGGAAAATAAAATCCAGGAGACCAAGGTTATGAGACAAGTGTATTATTCTCACACAAGCAGTCATATGTGCCTCAGAAACAGCGTACATTTGTCTCATCATTTGGGTCAGTGGCCAGTTCTGTGTTTCAGAAAATGAGTCCTGTGTGCAGACTTTGTGGCAACTGAATACGTGTAAATGAAAGAGCTCACATAATGGTGGATGCACTGTTAAATCAGTAATCCCTCAATACCAACTACAGATATTGCAGGTAAACATACACCACAGATCACAAGTTCATTACTTCAGACAGCCTGTGAACAAAAGAACACTGTGTCCCTAATAATGAAACCAGCACTATTACCATTGAAACTGAAACAGGTGCTAAAAATTTTGATAAAAGAAAGAGTTTGAAGCTCTCAGATCTCACCACACTGATCCATTGTGACAAAGTGGTTAGTGATCTGTGGACAGATGACACCTATATCAAAGACTGTACGAGGAAACTAGTAAGGACCCCAAGCTGACCCTGACCCTGACCCTGACCCTGACCCTGACCCTGACCCTGTCTTTCCCCGAACCTCACCTTACTTGATATTATATAAGGACAAACCTATACTAATCATAAGTCTACAAGTAAGTCTGTTGTGTCTGTCTGTCCGTCTGTTTGAAGGTGCTTCTCCAGAACTAATGAACAAATTTTCATAGGGTTTTCACAGGTAACTTCAGCATAGCTTGGAGCACCATATAGGCTTTATTTCATCAAAAGCAGATCACAGAAAGAAAAAAAAATCATAATTGAAAGTTTTATTCATACTGATGATTAAATGCAAAAGTAATTCTGTCTGTCATGTTTCAGTGACTGATCTGCTGAACCCGTTTCAGTGAAGTTTGGTATAGAGATAGTTTGAATCCTGAGGAAAAACATAGGGTGCTTTAGAAAGTGTGTCTTACAAGATAATATTGATTCAAAGAATATTACCACAGTCTAACATAACAGTCGCGACACTTCGCCTCGATTTTGTTGCCTACATCGCCAGCAGCGCCCCAAGCGGCCGGTAGGTTGAACTGTGAGTTCGGCGCCATCGTGAAAGCGAATAGTGGTTATTTATTTTGATTTATACAATGTTTTTTACCATTGGGAGTGTTTGTAGCGCAATAAATTGCAGCAACAACAGGAAGAAGACACCACAGCTGTCTTTTTTTAGGTTTCCTAAGGATCCTGAGTGGTTACTAAACTGTATCGTCAGGATTCACTTGCAAACTATATGTGTATAAATGATGAATGTTTCGTTTTAGGAGCAGAAAATGGCTAGTTAATAGCAGACGAGAAGACCTTATGAAGAAAGACCCAGTTTACCTGTACAATAATATTAGGTTTTGTTCACTACGTTTCGAACAAAACCAGTTCATGAACGCAGACAATAATAAACTCGTGTGGAATACAGTATCCACACTGTTTGACATCCCAAATAAGCCACCTAAACTGACGAAGAAGAGGGAACTGCCACAAAGATTCGACAATCCATCTAAAGCTGTAAAACAGTCCTATGACAAAGAAGCAACCAGTTCAGCTCTCTATGTATCAGTGCCAGACTCGTGTGAATTGTCAGCACAGACCTGCATTGACGATGAAGTGGTTAGATTAAGGGCAGTTATTCGGGTCTTGCAAAAGTGTAACGTTTGGTGTGTATTTCATTCACTTCTGTTGTTAATCACTTAATTTTCCTTGCTTCCTTCGTGGGATGACATTATTTTGTTAGCACCTTGTTCACTGACAGATTGTTTGAAAATTATTCAGATATTTGGTTTTGAGTGAAATGTAATGTAATCAGCTCATTATAATGTTTTCAGCGTATTTCTCCCACTATTTGGCAGTTGTCCCACTTAGAATAATATAGAAGTGAAGGTTGTACTTGTGGCAACAGGCGGCAATGACACACACAGTAGGCCTACAGAACGATAAACGAGCTGTCGATCGCTTTTGCATGTAGAGGTACATGTCTGTGCTTCTCACATGTGAATCTGTGTGTTTATATGCTTTTGATATCAACGTGGTAAGCTGCAATTCTGTCCAATGTCACAAGTGTTTCTTCACGAAAGTGTTGTAGCTTGCCACTCTATTCATGGTTTTTGTCCATACTTGCGCTTATTTTAGAATCACTTTTAGAAACATATATGCCTTCTGATACTACACAAACTCTTGGAGGCAAGAAAATAACTCGAATAATTCGGAAATTACGTAGGAAATGGATGCAAACAAACATTACGCTTACGTCGTGTCTGACATTCACCTTAGCTGCCACTTGGAGCGCTAGTGTCGCTCCATCTGTGAAACGGCAACAACTTTTACAGCAGTGAGTGTTGCGACTGTTATGTTAGACTGTGATATTACGTGAATTAGGGAAAATTATTTTCTCTTTGGAAATGCTAATTACACTTTGGAAATGCTAATTACACTTTGGAAAAGCTATTTACTCTTTGGAAAAGCTTCAGCTTAGGAGGTGGGGGGGGGGGGGGGAGAGGCACACATCACAAGCTGTGCTGACACGAACATGCAGACGTGTGGGGGCCACTGACGTTTCAGGTGCAACCACAATAAAGGGGTATCTGTTGAGAGACCAGGCAAATGTGTTGTTCTTGAAGAGGTGCCTTTTCAGTAGCTGCAGGGGCAACAGTCTGTATGATTGACTAATCTGGCCTTATAACATCAACCAAAACAACCTTGCTGTGCAGGTACTGTGAACGGCTGAAAGTGAGGGGAAACTACAACCATAATTTTTCCCAAGGACATGCAGCTTTACTGTGTGGTTAAATGATGATGATATCCTCTTGGGTAACGTATTCTGGAGGTGAAATAGTATCCCATTGGAATCTCTGGGTGGTGACTACTAAGGAGGATGTCATCAGGGGAAATAAAACTGGCATTTTACCAATCGGAGCATGGAATGTTGGATCCCTTAATCACACAGGTAAGTTGGAAAATTTGAAAAGGGAAATGGGTAGGTTGAAGTTGGGTTTGTTCGGATTTAGGGAAGTTCGGTGGCAGGAGGAACAGATCTTCTTCTCACATGAATACGGGGTTATAAATACAAAATAGACTAGTTGTAATGCAGGAGTAGGTATAATAATGAATAAGAAAATAGGAATGTGGGTAAGCTACTATTAACAGCATAGCGAACACATTATTATAGCCTGAGAGAGACAAAGCCATCACCCATCACAGTAGTACAAGTTAATATGACAAATAGATAATGAAGAGATTGAAGAAATCTGTGATGAGATAAAAGAAATTATTCAAATAGCTAAGGGTGACAAAAATGTTAGTCATCTGGGACTGAAAGTGAATAGTAGGAAGAAGAGGAAAAACTATAGCTGAATATGGACTAGGAGAAAGAAATGAAAGAGGAAACTGCCTGATAGAATTTTGCACAGGTCCCTTCCATGTACACAACCTTGTTTCATGATTCTTAAACCAAATGTGGAAGGGACCTGCAGACTCCAGGAGATTTCAGATTGATTATGCAATGTAAGACAGAGATTTCGGAACCAGGTTTTAAATTGTAAGGCACTTCCAGGGGCCAATGTGGACTCTGACCACAATTTATTGGATATGAACTGTAGATTAAAACTGCAGAAAGGTAGGAACTTAAGGGGATGGGACCTTATTATTTCCATGTTTGCTAAGAAAATTGGATGAGGACTTCTGCCATATGCAAGACAACTTTGTAGTTTTGTTTTACCCAGACATGCTTCAGCACTTCATGTGCTGCCTTCAGTGGGTTAGTTTATTTACTTTCCATTACTGATGATTGCAAAAACACTGTGCAAGTTCAAAAATCACAGAGAATGCCTGCAAAATGACAAAAATGGTAGAAATCGGCATGTTGCCACACCAAAGGAGACAAACACAACAACATAAAGCCAAGACAAGTTGTAAATTGTGTAGCAGATTCACAGCTACCAACATAAACATTTAATAGCTTCATGTAAGAAAGAAAATAAAGTAACCCACTGAAGATGCACAAAAAGTGCTGAAACATGTCTAGATAAAAACAAAACTCCGAAGCTGTCTTGCGTAAGGCAGAATTTCTCATCCAACTGAAAGAAACTGAGTTTTTTGAGAATTTCAGAGGGAGCATTAAGCAATGATTGACTAGAATATGGGAAAGAAATACAGTAGAAGATGGATGGGTAGCTTTGAGAGATGAAATAGTGGTGGCAGCAATCAAGTAGGTAAAACAGTAAGGGCTAGCAGAAATCCTTGGGTAACACATAAGATATTGAATTTAATTGATGAAATGAGGAAATACAAAAATGCAGTAAATGAAGCAGTGGAAGGGAATACAGACGTCCAAAAACTGAGCTTGATAGGTAGTGCAAATTGGTGAAGCAGGAATGGATAGAGAACAAATGTAAGGATTTAGAAGCATATATAACTAGGGGGAAAGTAGATGCCACCTACAGAAAAATTAGAGAGACCTTTGGAGAAAAGAGAACCACTTGTATGAATATCAAGAACTCAGATGGAAAACCAGCCCTAAGCAATAAGGGAAAGCAGAAAGGTGGAGTATATAGAGGTGTAGACAGGAGAGATGTACCTGAGGGCAATATTATAGCAATGGAAGAGAATGTGGGTGAAGATGAGTGAGATGGGAGGTATGATACTGTGAGAGGAATTTGACAGAGCACTAAAAGACCTAAGTCGAAACAAGGCCCCCACAAGTAGACGACATTCTGTTAGAACTACTGATAGCCTTGTAAGAGCCAGCCATGATAAAACTCTTTCATCTAGTGGGCAAGATGTATGAGACAGGTGAAATACCCTCAGACCTGAAGAAGAATATAACAATTCCAATTCCAAAGAAAGGAGATGCTGACAGGTGTGAATATTACTGAACTATCAGTTTAATAAGTTTATGGTAGCAAAATACTAACACTGATACTTCACAGATAAATGGAGAAAACAGGTAGAAGCCAAACTCGGGGAAGATCAGTTTGGATTTTGGAGAAATGTAGGAATATGTGAGGCAGTACTAACCGTATGCCTTATCTTAGAAGGTAGATTAATTAATAGCACACCTGTGTATATAGCATTTGTCAACTTGAAGAAAGCCTTTGACAGTGTTGATTAGGATACTCTCTTTAAATTTTGAATGTAGCAGGGGTAAAATACATGGAGCAAAAGGCTGTTTACTACTTGTACAGAAACCAGAGAGCAGTTAAGAGTTGGGGGGCATGAACAGGGAGCAGTGGTTGAGAATGGAATGAACAGCCATGTAGCCTGTTTCCAACATTATTCACTCTATATATTGAGCAAGCAGTAAAGGAAACAAAAGAAAAATTTGGAGTAGAATGGAGAAGGAATAAAATCTTTGAGGTTTGCCGATGACGTTGTAGTTCTGTCAGAGGCAGCAAATGACTTGACAGAACAGTGGACTGGACTGGACAGTGTCTTGAAAGGAGAATATCAGATGAACATCAACAAAAAGAAAACAAGCATAATGGAATGTAGTGGAATTAAATTAGGTGATGCTGAGGGAATTAAAATAAGAAATGAGACATT
Source organism: Schistocerca cancellata (assembly GCF_023864275.1). Classification (NCBI taxonomy): domain Eukaryota; kingdom Metazoa; phylum Arthropoda; class Insecta; order Orthoptera; family Acrididae; genus Schistocerca; species Schistocerca cancellata. The sequence continues at coordinate 516,098,142 of NC_064634.1, forward strand.
TAAAGTAATAGATAAATTTTGTTATTTGGGCAGCAAAATAATTGATGATAGCTTAAGTAGAGAGGATATAAAATGTAGACTGGCAATGGCAAGAAAAGCGTTTCTGAAAAAAGAAAAGAAATTTGTGAACATTGAATATAGATTTGGTAAGAATTAAGAAGTCTTTTCTGAAAGTATTTAGATAGAATGTAGCCACATATAGAAGTGAAATGTGGACGATAAATGGTTTAGACGAGAAGAGAATAGAAGCTTCTGAAATGTGCTGCTACAGAAGAATGCTGAAGATTAGATGGCTAAATAGAATTAGAGAGAAAAAAAATGGTGGCACAACATGACTAGAACAACAGACTGGTTGATACAACATGGTCTGAGACATCAAGGGATCACCAATTTTAGTGTTGGAGAGAAGTGTGGAAGGAAAAAATTGTAGAGGGGGACCAAGAGACGAAATATGGTAAGCGCATTCAGAAGGATGAAGAGGCTTACATAGGATAGAGTAGCATGGAGAGCTGCATCAAGCCAGTCTTGACAGAAGACAACAACAACAACAACAACAACAACAACAGCAACAACTGTAGCTTACTTTCTCACCATCACTCATCATAACAAAACTACAGATATGCAAGTGCAACCACTGGTTACAGCTAGTGTTAAGTAAAACCTTAAGTTGGCTTCAATCCTATCATAAATATATCTAGGCTTCATGTTGCATAGCTAAAATGTCTTGCATAGTGGGCATCTCTGCACTTGTGTGTGCAAGAAACACTGTTTAAATTATGTAACTGTCTTTTGTTTATTGGGTATAATCTCCACTGGAGGAACAGCCTTAGTGAAGTGCCAGTTGAGTGAGGTATAAATGTATAAATGGTGAATATCATTTCTTTTGTCTTTCCCTTATCTGCAGCCTACAGGAGAGGACTATTATGGTGCAAGTGTACCAGGGGATAATGGGACATTCTTGCTATGTGCCACTGTGTGCACTATTGAGAAAATTTAGTGACTAGGCATTTGCAGCTGACCGCAGACTTATTTATTGCCTCAACGTATGTTTCACGTAAGAACCACAAAACAAGATAAGAGAAATTTGGGCTTTTATGGAGGCATATTGACAACCATTTTTCCTTCACTCCATTTGCAAGTGAAGTAGAAAAGGAAATGATTAGTAGTGATACGTGATACACTCCACCATACACTGTACAGTGGCTTGTGGAGTATGTATGTAGATGTAGGTATGTATGTACTTTCTGACCTTGCCATACAGCTGTGCCTTCATGTGGACTTCAGTCTACAGTGTCTGCTATGGGGCTCCACCCTTGGTATTTTAATTCCTTCATTGCCTGTTCAGTATAGAAATGAAATTTCATTGGTAATAGTAACCAACTGGGCTTTAAGCCTTTTCCAATTTTAGTCTGTCATACCAGGCTGTCAGTGCTAATTAACCCTGTCTGCTTCGTGTAACATTTTTATTACCTTTCACATTATAAAATGGCTTCTTTAAATATACCTGTGCAATGTGTGTGTCCTTTTTCATAAATTTGTCCTCTGGTTTTAGCTGCAGTACTGAAATTGTTTCTCTTTTCTCCCTTTCCTTTATCTGATAATGTTCTGTTTTGAGCATTTTTTTATACGTGTGGTGCTAGACTGTCTGTGTGGCAGTTTCACATCTATCCTGCCCTTGCTTTCTTCATAAAGTCAATAATTATATTCTTTTCAAAACATTTGGAATTTCTGCCATTTTACAAATTCTATTAACAAGCTTGCATTTTTCCCACACCAGTCATTTGTTTGATGTCCGTAAATGTTATGCTGGTATTCCATTACTCTTGTTTTAATTTCATTGATGTTCACTTTATTATCTCTTTTGAAGACAGTATCCTTTCAGTGCAGCTGATCTTCCAAGTCATTTACTGTGTCTGATAGCATCACGAACCGTAAAGTTTCTATTATTTCTTTGAGCTTTAATCCCTTTTTCAAAACTTGTCCTCATTTCCTTCTTGTAAATAATTTGTGTTAGTATTTCACAACCATGAATTATTACACAAATGGCTTTAGACACTGTCAGCATCTGCGTTCTTTAATACCGTAATTAATATGTTCATGTTGAATTCTGATATTTCGTTCATTTCTTACATTCTATGTACCAGATGGAACACTTTGTCATCCTAAGACATCAGTAAATCTGAGGGAATGTCCTATACTCCATGTGTTGTTTGGAGTTACATTGTTCTGTAATCTTCACACTGTATCATATTTCCCACTGCACCTCCTCCTCCACTCTCTTCACTTTCTGAATATTGTCTTTAGGTTTATTTCCTGTATGCAGTCTCCTACATGTTCCTTACAGTTTTCAGCATTTCTTTCTTTGTGTAGGCTATCTGAGGTCTTGATGTTCATACAGTTGTGCCTTTTTTCTCCAAAGATTTCGAGTTTTAGTATATGTGGCATCAATATTTACCATAGTTAGTCTGTAGCTTTACATTTCTCCTTTGCCATTTTCCTCTTTTTGTTACTCTCATTTATTAGACTTTTTAAGTGCTGTTTGCCTCTTTCATGTGTGGCATTTTATATGTTCTAGATTGACATCTACATCCATACTCTGTGAAGTGCATGCCAGATGGTACGTCCCATCGTACCTTGTATTAGTGTTTCTTCCTGTTCATGAATTGCTGGATGAAAGGACTGCTCAAATGTATTTGTGACATTTGTAATTAATCTAATCTGATCTTTGCTGTCCCATTGTGTGTGATGCACAAGAGTCTTAGTGTATTCTACCTGGTGTAGGTGATATTACTCAAGAATTATGAATGTCCTTGTGAGAGCCACCCGTGAAAAAATTGTTGCATCTTTTAAGCAAGATATATTGAACAGGTGAAATACCATTGGGCTTCAAGAAGAATGTAAAAATTGCTATATCAAAGATGTCATGTACTGGCAAATGTGGGTATTACTGAACCTTAAGATAAGTAAGTCATGGTTGCTACAGATTAACGAAAATTAGCAGAAGGAAACCTAGGGAAGATTAGGTTTTGTTCTGGAGAAATGTAGTAACACATGCAGAAATATTGACTCCACAGCTGATCTTAGAAGATAATTTTAAAAAGGCAAGTCTTCATTTATACAATTTGCAGATTTAGAAAATAATGTTTAACAACATTCACTGAAACTGTGAAGTAGTTAGGGGTAAAACACAGGGAGCAGTACCTTATCCACAACTTGCACAGAAGCTGTACTGAGAGCTGAAGGATGTGATTGGAAGGTAGTAATTGAAAAGGAATGTGAAAGGGTTGTAGCCTATCAATCACGTTATTCAATCTACACATTGAGAAAGCATTTCACTATGTGAGACAGGAAAACAAAGATATCAGAGAAAAGATTTGGACTGAAATTCAGTGTTATTGACATTCCGATTTGGATAGAGATGGTAAAAAAATTAATAGATAGCAACTTGAAAGGAGGTCAGACACACACCAATGTGAAACAATGATAATCAAATGTAGTCAGATTAAGATAGCTTATGCTGTGGGATTAGGAATAGTAAATTAGACAATTAAAGTGGTGGACAAGTTTTGCTATTTCTGCAACAAAATAACTGATAATGGCAGAAGCAAAGGGAACACACATCAGGGGCTTGAAAACTATTTTTTGTCCCTGATGTGTAGGTTTCATGCAAGCAGCTCAATGAAGCAGGCCAACAATACTCCAAGATGCCTGTTGTGCAAGGCAGCCAACATGGCAGTGGATTGCAAACTATTATGTGCCTCTGACACATAGGTTGCCCTGAAAAGTAGGTCAATAACGCCAGCCAGGTCTACTTCCATACAATATATCTGTTCGGCAGGGCGGCCTTGTCAGACACTCAGATCATTGCCAAACGTTGTATGTAGATTATCAGCTAAAACACTGATTTAGTTTGTGCTGTGTGCCGGCATCCAGTAAAACATGCATAAATGGTAATTAAAAGTGACACCAGAACGACAGAACACAGAAAAGGTGTATCTGTGAGTGGCATGTTTGCAAATCTCACATGAATGAGTCTGTATAGCATGACAGCGCCGTGCTGAAGGTCCTGTGTTCAATCCCCACTACTGACAATTTATTTTAACTGTTTACATGAAACTTTTCTATGGGAGAACATTTTCCTAACATGTAGAAGCACTTTTCAGAGTTCATAGTAATGTTCCTTTGGCAATATGAATTTGCTTCGTTAGTTGAAAGTAGAAAACCTATAGAGTACATTTCTATATATAGGTGTGGTGTTCTGTTGGATATGTGCAACAGAACAGACACCACTCGTGATGAAGCAGCTAGTTCATTTGTAGTTTCCAGAGTAAACATAAACAATCGGAACAGTGAAATAAACAAACAAAAGAAAAGAACATGTGGAAGTATGATTAGTCCCATATAACACTTTCATGCGTAATACAGTAAAAATACTGTCATCATTGGGATATGAACCCAGGACCCTTGGTACGACAATCTAATGCTCTACCAACTTCCCCATGGAAGCTATACATATTAATCACAGTTATGCTCGGATGACAGCACATAGTACAAACTAAATTGGAGTTTGGTTGATACTGTTTCAACAATCAATGTTTGGTACAGATCTGAGTGTTGCACATTGGGAGGTTTGGTTGTCAGTGGAAAAATTTGAACATGAAGCTATAAAGCTGCCAGCCTCATGTTGTTAAGGGGAGTTTGCAGGGCCTATATGGGCAATGTTAAATTAGTATACTTCATGTACCTTTATCTCTGGAACCAATGAAGATAAGACTGTGCAATTTTTACAACTGACTTATCCATGTTATTTATGTCTACTAAACCAGAATTAAGAGATGAGGTACAAAAGAAGGAGAGATATATATGTATTTTCAATTATGCTATTTTTTATCAGGAATAATTGTACACATAATGCCCTAGATGGCCTTCTATTCAAGTTATTTATATGGTTGTGCTTCAGTAGGTACAATATATTGTAATGAAATAGGTGCCAAAGTTTCATATAGCTATCACAAGTAGATTTTGATATAAAGGAACATTAAGCACAAAAAAGTCATTTTGAGAAAATCTCATTTAAAGTATAAAATGATAAAAATTGACTTGTAATTATAAATTAAGTCTCAAAAACACCCACCAGCATAGTCGGCATCACCGTCTTTGCCAACTTCCTTCTCCAAAAGCTTCTTTCTTCTGATTGATTTTGCTTCTTTGGTGGTGAACTGAGCTGCACACTGTGCCTTGGCGAGTCTCATCTTCTCCAATAACTTCAAGCCCTTTACAGTATGGTAGCCTGGAATGATGTTACGATGTTGTAGAACTCTTATTCTTCCCATATTTCCATCATTAAATGTTAATACAGCATTGCTAACTTACCATTTTAGTGTATCGAGCCCTACAAAAACATTTTTAGGCACTCATGCCCAGATAATGTTATTGAATGATTCATTAGGATTCTGTGTTGGCCCATGTAAACACTTTCGGAGGAGATCTGGGTGAGCTAGGTCCCTATAAATTGGTTTTATTGCTTCCATGACAGCTTCAGGAATAGAGTTCATGTGTTCAAAAGACACTCTTGAACTTCAGCCTTCCAGAATTTACACCACGATTCAGGTCCAGGTGGTCAGAGTGCACATGTCGGTTTTCTGTCGGTTGAAAGTTTGTGGAAGTGTGTGGCCCAGATTGCTTTTCTCATTTTTTTCTAAATCATTTCCATTATTCCTGATGGCCATTCCATAATACTTCTGGAGCTGATCTATTGTTTTATCAGTCGGACAACCTCGAAGTGGCTTGCCATCAGACAGTGTGGTGGTGCGAAAAGATTGTTTTAATTTTCTGAGATGTGTGCTCATCCTCTTTTGCACATGCACAGCACATTCCAATTTCTTTATGACAATATTTTTATATTTAAAAAGAAAGATGATGAGACTTACCAAACAAAAGCGCTGGCAGGTTGATAGACACACAAACATACACACAAAATTCTAGCTTTCGCAACCAGCGGTTGCCTCGTCAGGAAAGAGGGAAGGAGAAGGAAAGACAAAAGGATATGGGTTTTAAGGGAGAGGGTAAGGAGTCATTCCAATCCCGGGAGCGGAAAGACTTACCTTAGGGGGAAAAAAGGACAGGTATACACTCGCGCGCACACACACACACATATCCATCCGCATGTACACAGACACAAGCAGACATTTGTAAAGGCAAAGAGTTTGGGCAGAGATGTCAGTCGGGACGGAAGTACAGAGGCAAAGATGATGTTGAAAGACAGGTGAGGTATGAGCGGCGGCAGATTGAAATTAGAAATTAGCGGAGATTGAGGCCTGGCGGATAGCGAGAAGAGAGGATATGCTGAAGGGCAAGTTCCCATCTCCGGAGTTCTGACAGGTTGGTGTTAGTGGGAAGTATCCAGATAACCCGGACGGTGTAACACTGTGCCAAGATGTGCTGGCCGTGCACCAAGGCATGTTTAGCCACAGGGTGATCCTCATTACCAACAAACACTGTCTGCCTGTGTCCATTCATGCAAATGGACAGTTTGTTGCTGGTCATTCCCACATAGAACGCTTCACAGTGTAGGCAGGTCAGTTGGTAAATCACGTGGGTGCTTTCACACGTGGCTCTGCCTTTGATCGTGTACACCTTCCGGGTTACAGGACTGGAATAGGTGGTGGTGGGAGGGTGCATGGGACAGGTTTTACACCGGGGCCGGTTACAAGGGTAGGAGCCAGAGGGTAGGGAAGGTGGTTTGGGGATTTCATAGGGATGAACTAAGAGGTTACGAAGGTTAGGTGGACTGCGGAAAGACACTCTTGGTGGAGTGGGGAGGATTTCATGAAGGATGGATCACATTTCAGGGCAGGATTTGAGGAAGTCGTATCCCTGCTGGAGAGCCACATTCAGAATCTGATCCAGTCCCGGAAAGTAACCTGTCACAAGTGGGGCACTTTTGGGGTTCTTCTGTGGAAGGTTCCGGGTTTGAGGAGATGAGGAAGTGGCTCTGGTTATTTGCTTCTGTACCAGGTCGGGAGGGTAGTTACGGGATGCAAAAGCTGTTTTCAGGTTGTTGGTGTAATGGTTCAAGGATTCCGGACTGGAGCAGATTCGTTTGCCACGAAGACCTAGGCTGTAGGGAAGGGACCGTTTGATGTGGAATGGGTGGCAGCTGTCATAATGAAGGTACTGTTGCTTGTTGGTGGGTTTGACCAGCAACAAACTGTCCATTCGCATGAATGGACACAGGCAGACAGTGTTTGTTGGTAATGAGGATCACCCTGTGGCTAAACATGCCTTGGTGCACGGCCAGCACATCTTGGCACAGTGTTACACCGTCCGGGTTATCTGGATACTTCCCACTAACACCAACCTGTCAGAACCCCGGAGATGGGAACTTGCCCTTCAACATATCCTCTCTTCTCGCTATCCGCCAGGCCTCAATCTCCGCTAATTTCTAATTTCAATCTGCCGCCGCTCATACCTCACCTGTCTTTCAACATCATCTTTGCCTCTGTACTTCCGTCCCGACTGACATCTCTGCCCAAACTCTTTGCCTTTACAAATGTCTGCTTTTGTCTGTGTATATGCGGATGGATGTGTGTGTGTGTGTGTGTGTGTGTGTGTGTGTGCGCGCGCGCGCGAGTGTATTCCTGTCCTTTTTTCCCCCTAAGGTAAGTCTTTCCGCTCCCGGGATTGGAATGACTCCTTACCCTCTCCCTTAAAACCCATATCCTTTTGTCTTTCCTTCTCGTTCCCTCTTTCCTGACGAGGCAACCGTTGGTTGCGAAAGCTAGAATTTTGTGCGTATGTTTGTGTTTGTTTGTGTGTCTATCGACCTGCCAGCGCTTTTGTTTGGTAAGTCTCATCATCTTTCTTTTTAAATATATTTTTCCCACCTGGAATGTTTCCCTCTATTATATTCATGACAATATTTTTATATGGATTTGCTTCAACAACACCCTTATTGCCTTAGGGTGTATCATACACCCCTTTCCTGCAGTGATCTCCTAAACATTTTCATTACGGCATCAGCTTCCGTTCCTCCACTAGTTCCTTCATAATTTTTCTGGCAGTTTTAATGTTCATTTTTTCCATTTTTGTCACAGGAGCTGTGGCAGTATTTTTTTAAGTGCCTCAAAATCAATTACTTTGCCTGTGTCTACACTTGTGATTGTGACAACTGAGTAGTTCAACATGTTACCCCACTTTTGCCATGTCCCATCAAACGCAACTGGTATATCAATGTTACCTTCATTCACTTCAACAGCTTCATTTGTTGCAGCCTTCATTGACAGGGAAGCAACAGAGTCAACAGCGTCTCCTATAACTTCAGTATACCTCTGAATTTTTGTAGGTGGTGATGGTAGATTCATAACCGAACAGAAACATTGAGCTGCACTAAGACCTTTTTTGATAGCTCTCATGGCATAGAAAAGTCTTAAATTTACCTCAAAAAGATTATTCTTGCATTCATTTGACGTTACAAATTACTTTTTGTTGTCACAGCCAGTGCAAATAATTACTATTGTCGTAGTGAGTACTATTCTTGCAGAAAAATCTTCTTCAATAATTACTTTTCCGCCACAAATATTACTGCACAATGTATCACACAACACCTGAATTAAAATGTTCACATCACACAAAGCATATCCCAGACCAGAAGTACTATTTTCTAAATTATCCTGCAGTAATCCTAGTTCCTCGAACTGTTTATGTAATTTAGCTTTACTTGCATTGGGTGAGGTCACATCTCACTTGTTCTTTGGTGGCACATCAAGGTTATTTGATTTTACACTCCTTGTGGGTTCCAACTCTTGAACAACACAATTTTATACTTCCAGTGTATTGGTTTACACCAAACATACGTTTCTTGAATAGGCTAGCACTTCTAGGCATGTTTATATTACGTCAAACTGCACCAGATTACACTGAAAGTCACTGTTTCACTCAAAACAAACAAACAAATGCCAAGCAACTGCGAAATACAGTGTGACTAACGTCGAGTGCCATGTGTTTTCTGTCAGAGATTTAAATCACAGCCTACTATAAAATGTAGGTTTTGAGATATTCACATATAAACAGACGCACATCCGAAATCTGGTGATCTCGCAGATACACATGTAAGACTTCAAAATTAAAAATAAAATACTTCTAAACGTCACTCACAGATAATTTATACACAATTTTCTGCAGGAAAGAGTACATAATATTCTAGGGCATGTTTTGTAAAATGTGAAAATTTTCGAATTTTTGCCTGTAAACTCTTCTTAAGATGTCAGTTGCACATTCACTGTCAACCATATTAATTGGTAACGTTTCTCTAAGTTTGTGAAGTTCCAACATGTGAGCAGCTTTCCCTAATGAGTTGAGTCCATCTCGTCATTGCTTCCCTTGCTACAAACTTGGGGGTGAGTAGCTGTAGAAGTGAAATGTGTGTGTGTGTTTTTTTTTTTTTTTTTTTTACGTTATCTGGAAGACTAATTATGATTTAATTCTCCATTGTATGCCTTTCAAACACTCAGTGGCTCAGCTGTCTGGCGGGACTACTCTCACAGTGTCCACTGTTTGTTCTCCACCTAGTACTCTTCAGTAGCTTTTGACTGTTAGTATTATTAAACTATATATTGTTTGGTGTATACTGAAAAAATTTAAATGCTGATTTCTGTGATCAGGAGATTAGGTTTTACAATTATCATTACATCTTCTGTTTCCAGGTACTATAACAGTATATTTGATGATGCATCGACACTCAACTACACATATTACAATGGCTCTGTTCCACCTGAGGATTCACTTGCATCATTTATAGCTAACTTCTCTACAGTTTTGGCACAGTCATTGTTCTACATGGCAACGAAAACAAAAAACACTAATGCATCTGTTGATGCAACTCTGGTGAGATTGGTTATTTTGCATTTTTGTAGTTGTATACAGGCACAGTTTTTGTATGAATAGCATTTACTACATAATGTTAAATGCATTATCATTGTTGACTGTCTGGATTTTTTTTACACACACACACACACACACACACACACACAGTTATGCAATGAAGCAGCAGTAATTCTAATTTGCTTATAAAAATGTCTCTGCTATCTAGTACACTATTTTGTAAAACTGTACAAGTAATATTTTTTTTTTCTTCTGTAAGTCTAGTTCTCTACCTTTTGCACACTGTTTCATCACACAAAATTGCTTATATTTTTCATAAGTGGCTGTAACAATGTTTTTTATTTCTAAATGGTATTTTTAATTATCTAAAAGTAATTTTTAATTATCTGCATTCTTCTCTACATAATAGCAATCATAATGTGTGACTGTTCTAATTATGTTGTTGCTAATTATGATGATGATGATGATCATGATGACGGCAATGTTGAGTATATTACCTAACAAAAGCAACTTAAATCTTATCAGTTGTGCCACCACAGTGTTGTTCACACCACAGAAAGAGAGAGATAAAGAGCAACAGTGCACATTCTGTTTGTCTTACAGGTAGAGTGCTATGGTGCTCTATATCTAGCTACAGTTGTTGATGTTGTTGTCCAGAGCCTGGTTTGATCCAGCTCTCCGTGCTACTCTATCCTGTGCAAGTGTCTTCATCTCTGAGTACCTACGGCAACCTACATCCCTCTGAATCTGCTTAGTGTGTTCATCTCTTGGTGTCCCTCTATGATTTTTTCCCTCTGCGCTTTCCTCCAGTACTAAATTGGTGATCCCTTGATGCCTCAGAGTGTGCCAAACCAAACGATCCCTTCTGCTAGTCAAGTTGTGCCACAAATTCCTCTTCTTCCCAATTCTATTCAGTACCACCTCATTAGTTATGTGATTACGCATCTAATCTTCAGCATTCTTCTGTAGCACCAAATTTCTAAAGCATCTATTCTCTTCTTGTGTAAACTATTATCGTCTATGTTTCACTTCCATACATGGCTACACTCCATGTAAGTACTTTCAGGATGGACTTCCTGACACTTCTATACTACTACTACTACTACTACTATTATGTGATCATGGCCCAGTGGACCGCTTGCATCTACGAGTTTCCTCCCCCACTGTATTCTGTCCATTGCTGCTATCCACCATCCGTTCACATCTATTGACACTTGGTTTAAATCTTCATGGAGTCCATCCCTCCAACGCTTCTTGGGTCTCCCTGGCGGTCTCTTTCCTGTAGGTGTGAAATCCAGGAGCTTTCGAGGCTGTGATCCTCCATTCGGGCCACATGGCCGGCCCACTGCATTTGTTTGGCTTTGACAGTTCCTGCTATGTTGGGCTGCTGGTATAGTTCAAGCTCTTTGTTGTATATGAGCTTCCATTCCCTTGTATCTGCTTCCAGAACCTGACCGAAGATTCTTCCGAAGCACTTTTCTCTCAAAAACAAGGAGCTTATGGAAGTCCTGTTTCCAGATGCTCCATGTCTCACAGCCATATAGAACAACAGGCTGGATCAGGGTTTTGTACAGTCGAATCTTTAACTATCTGGTCCAAATGACCAAAGCAGTTGTGTTAGGCTGTGGTAAGATCGGTTTCCTGCTTGTATTCTGGCATTGATCTCTGCTTCACGTGATGAGTTCTCATTTAAAAGTACCCCTAGGTATTTGAATTCTTGCACTCTCTTGTAGGAATGGTCCCCAACCTGCAGTGATTGTAGATGATCGGCAGTCTGACAATGACCATGCATCATAATGAGGTACTCTGTCTTGGCTTCATTTATGTTTAGCCCAAATTTGCTGGCAGCCTCCTTTAGTGCTTTGGTCATTTGCTCCAACTCCTCTTCCGACCTAGAGAGTAAACAGATGTCGTCTGCATAGGCTAAGTATGCCAGTCTCTTTCCTTCAATTTCAATCCCTTCGTTCTCTTGGAAGGTCTCGCGTACGATCTTCTCGAGGGCAAAGTTGAACATGATAGGGGACAACCCATCTCCTTGCCTGAGTCCTGTCACAATTTCAAACTCCTCAGTTACGCGATTTCCCATCTTCACCTTTGCACGTGTTTTGTTCAGACAGATCTTTATCAGATTGATGAGTTTCTCTGCTATGCCAAACTCCCTTAAACAGTTGAGCAGGCTCTTGCGATGTATGCAATCATAGGCCTTCTTAAAATCAACGAATAAAATATGCAAATCTTTACCATATTCACCCAGTTTCTCAGTGAGCTGCCAGAGACTGAAGATATGATCTACTGTTGACTGTCCTGACTGGAAACCTCCCTTGTACTCCCCAATCACCGATTCTGTCACTGGCTGAATTCTATGTATGAGGCAATTGGACAGGATCTTATAGCAGACGTTAAGCAGGACGATTCCTCGATAGTTGTCACATTTCAGTTTGTCGCCCTTTTTATGTATTGGACAAATCAGAGCTGTTTTCCATTCTCCTGGTAGTTCTTCTTTGGTCCATATTGCCTGTATCAGTGGGTGTATTTTTTCTGCAAGTTTCTTTCCTCCTACCAGGATCATTTCAGCCTGTATTCCATCTTCACCTGGACTCTTATTCTGTTTAAGGTGTCTCGTTTCTATCTCATCCGGGGTAGGTGGGGCGTAGTCTGCATCGGCTGTAATTGGGTACTGGAAATCAAACTGCAGTTCAGGTTCATCACAATTTAGCAGCTGTAGAAAGTACTCTTTGCATCTCTCAGCTATATCCCTATCGTTCATCAGGATCTTATCACAGGAATCTTTGACAAGATTCTGCTTGGTCTGGTGACCTTTGCAGAGGTACTTCACCTTCAGAAACATTTCCCTACTCTTTTGTCCTCTGAAGTATGTTTCTGCTTCTATACTCAATGTTAACAAATTTCTCTTCTTCAGAAATGATTTCCTTGCCATAGTCTGTCTACATTTTATATCCTCTCTACTTCTCCTTTCCAGGCACTGCCCATTGCATTCAAGTACTCTTCCATATCCTTTGCTGTCTCTGATAGAATTATAATGTTGTCAACAAACTTCGAACTTTTTGTCTCTTCTCCATGAATTTTAATTACTACTCTAAATTTTTCTTCTGTTTCCTGTACTGCTTGCTCAATATACAGTTTGAATAATGTCAGGGATAGGCTGCAACTATGTCTCACTCCCGTCTTGACCACTGCTTCCCTTTTGTGCCCCTAGACTCTTATAAACTGTCATCTACATCTACATCTACATCTACATCTATACTCCGCGAGCCACCTTACGGTGTGTGGCGGAGGGTACTTATTGTACCACTATCTGATCCCCCCTTCCCTGTTCCATTCACGAATTGTGCGTGGGAAGAACGACTGCTTGTAAGTCTCCGTATTTGCTCTAATTTCTCGGATCTTTTCGTTGTGATCATTACGCGAGATATATGTGGGCGGTAGTAATATGTTGCCCATCTCTTCCCGGAATGTGCTCTCTCGTAATTTCGATAATAAACCTCTCCGTATTGCGTAACGCCTTTCTTGAAGTGTCCGCCACTGGAGCTTGTTCAGCATCTCCGTAACGCTCTCGCGCTGACTAAATGTCCCCATGACGAATCGCGCTGCTTTTCGCTGGATCATGTCTATCTCTTCTATTAATCCAACCTGGTAAGGGTCCCATACTGATGAGCAATACTCAAGAATCGGACGAACAAGCGTTTTGTAAGCTACTTCTTTCGTCGATGAGTCACATTTTCTTAGAATTCTTCCTATGAATCTCAACCTGGCGCCTGCTTTTCCCGCTATTTGTTTTATGTGATCATTCCACTTCAGATCGCTCCGGATAGTAACTCCTAAGTATTTTACGGTCGTTACCGCTTCCAATGATTTACCACCTATGGCATAATCGTACTGGAATGGATTTCTGCCCCTATGTATGCGCATTATATTACATTTATCTACGTTTAGGGAAAGCTGCCAGCTGTCGCACCATGCATTAATCCTCTGCAGGTCTTCCTGGAGTACGTACGAGTCTTCTGATGTTGCTACTTTCTTGTAGACAACCGTGTCATCTGCAAATAGCCTCACGGAGCTACCGATGTTGTCAACTAAGTCATTTATGTATATTGTAAACAATAAAGGTCCTATCACGCTTCCTTGCGGTACTCCCGAAATTACCTCTACATCTGCAGATTTTGAACCGTTAAGAATGACATGTTGTGTTCTTTCTTCTAGGAAATCCTGAATCCAATCACAAACCTGGTCCGATATTCCGTAAGCTCGTATTTTTTTCACTAAACGTAAGTGCGGAACCGTATCAAATGCCTTCCTGAAGTCCAGGAATACGGCATCAATCTGCTCGCCAGTGTCTACGGCACTGTGAATTTCTTGGGCAAATAGGGCGAGCTGAGTTTCACATGATCTCTGTTTGCGGAATCCATGTTGGTTATGATGAAGGAGATTTGTATTATCTAAGAACGTCATAATACGAGAACACAAAACATGTTCCATTATTCTACAACAGATTGACGTAAGCGAAATAGGCCTATAATTATTCGCATCTGATTTATGACCCTTCTTGAAAATGGGAACGACCTGCGCTTTCTTCCAGTCGCTAGGTACTTTACGTTCTTCCAGCGATCTACGATAAATTGCTGATAGAAAGGGGGCAAGTTCTTTAGCATAATCACTGTAGAATCTTAAGGGTATCTCGTCTGGTCCGGATGCTTTTTCGCTACTAAGTGATAGCAGTTGTTTTTCAATTCCGATATCGTTTATTTCAATATTTTCCATTTTGGCGTCCGTGCGACGGCTGAAGTCAGGGACCGTGTTACGATTTTCCGCAGTGAAACAGTTTCGGAACACTGAATTCAGTATTTCTGCCTTTCTTCGGTCGTCCTCTGTTTCGGTGCCATCGTGGTCAACGAGTGACTGAATAGGGGATTTAGATCCGCTTACCGATTTTACATATGACCAAAACTTTTTAGGGTTCTTGTTTAGATTGTTTGCTAATGTTTTATGTTCGAATTCGTTGAATGCTTCTCTCATTGCTCTCTTTACGCTCTTTTTCGCTTCGTTCAGCTTTTCCTTATCAGCTATGATTCGACTACTCTTAAACCTATGATGAAGCTTTCTTTGTTTCCGTAGTACCTTTCGTACATGATTGTTATACCACGGTGGATCTTTCCCCTCGCTTTGGACCTTAGTCGGTACGAACTTATCTAAGGCGTACTGGACGATGTTTCTGAATTTTTTCCATTTTTGTTCCACATCCTCTTCCTCAGAAATGAATGTTTGATGGTGGTCACTCAGATATTCTGCGATTTGTGCCCTATCACTCTTGTTAAGCAAATATATTTTCCTTCCTTTCTTGGCATTTCTTATTACACTTGTAGTCATTGATGCAACCACTGACTTCTGATCACTGATACCCTCTTCTACATTCACGGAGTCGAAAAGTTCCGGTCTATTTGTTGCTATGAGGTCTAAAACGTTAGCTTCACGAGTTGGTTCTCTAACTATCTGCTCGAAGTAATTCTCGGACAAGGCAGTCAGGATAATGTCACAAGAGTCTCTGTCCCTGGCTCCAGTTCTGATTGTGTGACTGTCCCATTCTATACCTGGTAGATTGAAGTCTCCCCCTATTACAATAGTATGATCACGAAACTTCTTCACGACGTTCTGCAGGTTCTCTCTGAGGCGCTCAACTACTACGGTTGCTGATGCTGGTGGTCTATAGAAGCATCCGACTATCATATCTGACCCACCTTTGATACTTAGCTTAACCCAGATTATTTCACATTCGCATTCGCTAATAACTTCACTGGATATTATTGAATTCTTTACTGCTATAAATACTCCTCCACCATTGGCGTTTATCCTATCCTTGCGGTATATATTCCATTCTGTGTCTAGGATTTCGTTACTGTTCACTTCCGGTTTTAACCAACTTTCCGTTCCTAATACTATATGCGCACTATTTCCTTCGATAAGAGATACTAATTCAGGAACCTTGCCCTGGATACTCCTGCAGTTTACCAATATTACGTTAACTTTTCCTGTTTTTGGTCTCTGAGGACGGACATTCTTTATCAACGATGATAATGTCCTCTCTGGTAAGCCGTCAGGTATTTTATCGTTTCGCCCAAGGGGGGGTCCCTCTAACCTAAAAAACCCCCGTGTGCACGCCACACATACTCTGCTACCCTAGTAGCTGCTTCCGGTGTGTGGTGCACGCCTGACCTGTCTAGGGGGGCCCTACAGTTCTCCACCCAATAACGGAGGTCGATGAATTTGCAACCATTATAGTCGCAGAGTCGTCTGAGCCTCTGGTTTAGACCCTCTGGTTTCTGTACAAATTGTAAATAGCCTTTCGATCCCTGTATTTTACCTCTGCCCCCTTCAGAATATGAGAGAGAGTATTCCAGTCAACATTGTCAAAGGCTTTCTGTAAGTCTACAAATGCTAGAAACATAGGTTTGTCTTTCCTTAACCTATCTTCTAAGATAAGCCATAGGGTCAGTGTTGCCTCGTGTTTTCCAACATTTCTACAGAATCCAAACTGATCTTCCCCAAAGTTGGCTTGTACTATTTTTCCATTCATGTGCAAAGAATTCATGTTAGTATTTTGCAAGTGTGACATATTAAACTGATATTTTGGCAATTTTCACACCTGTCAAGATCTGCTTTCTTTGGGATTGGAATTATTATATTCTTTTTGAAGTCTGAGGGTATTTAGCCTGTCTCATACGTCTTGCTTACCAGATGGAAGAGTTTTGTCATGCCTGGCTCTCCCAAGGCTATAAGTAGTTCTAACAGAATGTTGTCTATCCCTGGGGCCTTGTTTCAACTTGGATGTTTCAGTGCTCTGTCAAATACTTCATGTAGTATCATATTTCCCATTTTATCTTCATCTATGTCCTCTTCCATTTCTATAATATTACCCCCAAGTACATTGCATTTCTATAGACCCTCTATGTACTCCTTCCACCTTTCTGCTTTTTCTTCTTTGCTTAGGACTGGTTTTCCATCAGAGTTCTTGATATTCATACAAGTGGTTCTCTTTTCACGAAACTTCTCTTTAATTCTCCTGCAGGCAGTATCTGTCTTATCCCTAGTGATATACACTTCTAAATCCTTCCATTTGTCCTCTAGTCATGCCTGCTTAGCTGTTTTGCATTTCTTGTCGATCTCATTTTTGAGATGTTTGTATTCCTTTCCGCTGCTTCATTTACTGCATTTTTATATTTTCTCTGTTCATCAATAAAATTCAGTATCTCTTCTTTTACCCAAGGATTTCCACTAGCCCTCGTTTTTACCTACTTGATCCTCTGCTGCCTTCGCTGTTTCATTTACTATTCACATTGTAGGATGTATTAATATGCATTTTGTCTAAAAATAGTTCGTACTAATCTCAATGTATATTGAAATGATTAAGATACTTCAGTCGTCAGATTCTGGGGAACTGAGATCATCATGTGGGAATGAATATATGTGTGTGTGTGTGTGTGTGTGTGTGTGTGTGTGTGTGTGTGTGTGTGTGTGTCTGTATCTCTTCAGTCAAAAGGCAAACATATCGTTGGAATTTTAAATATCAGAACATTGCCAAAAGTTTGCAAATTAAAACAGCTAATGGATGTACCAGAAAAACTCAGAGTTCAAATTCTAGCACTATAATCTGCAGTGTGGCACAGCATCTGTGACGTAGGCAAAGATTACCCGTTGAGTGCTCAGTTTCACATTTTTCTGTGAAATAATTTCAGTCCTTTCAATCATATCAGCAAACAAGGTATCTGCATTAATCAAATGTTTTGCATTCATGATGTCCTGCAGCCTGCACAAATTTGATGAATAATGTGTGTGTGTGTGTGTGTGTGCGCGTGCGTGCGTGCGTGCGTGCGCGCACACACGCACACACACACATACGTATGTACACACAATCATCTACACATACATACGTACCCACAACACTCGCTTCAACAGTAACACAGTTTCCTGTCAAATCGCTGAAGTTAAGTGCTGTCAGACTTGGCTAGCTTGTGGATGGCTGCCTGTCCGGGTCTGTCGAGCGCTGTTGGCGAGTGGCCTGCACTCAGCCCTTGTGAGATGAGTTGAAGAGCTACTCAATGGAGAAGTAGTGGCCCCAGTCGTGAAAGCTGAGAACATTTGGGAGAGCAGTATGCTGACCACATGCCTCTCCACATCCGCATCCAGCCTTGTGAAGCAAAGTTTCAGTCCAACAAATCCAAACTGAAAACAGCTAGAACGCCAAAGTCTGATCATGAAGTTCTAAAACCAAACTCTACATTTTCCATGAAAACACTTCATGTAAGTGGAACCATTTCAAAAACTGAAAATGCTATGCATATTGAAATACTTGCACACTGCCAAGAAAGGAAAAGATAGGTATTGGAATGACACCTGAGTTAAAGCAGTAGATTGTAGCCTCAAAATGTGGTGACTGTGACATTCTTACAAATCAGAAAATGATAAGTTCCTCAAAATTAAAAAACAAATGTCAAAAATCAATTATGTGGAAGAATGTAAATAGCAGCATACTAGAAACTACTACCAGAAATTTGAAAAACTCCACAGTTGTCAATTCTCAGTTTATGCCTCAGGCTTATATGCTTATTTTCAGAACACTGGAAACATACAACAAAGAAAACTAAGAGCCTTTTGCAGGCTATTTTCAAACTTACTAAATTGTAGAAGTTCCAGAAATCAATTCACGTTGTTCACCCACTCAAATACAGACTCTGCAGCCCTGACACTGAAAGAAATCAAACAAATAATTTGCAATGTGGAAAATAATAATGCACAGGGAGAGACTAAATAATTGCTGAAAAGTTGAAAAAAGTGGCAGCAATCTTACTCAGATTCATCAAGAGATATTTCAGGACGTCTGTCTTAGTGAGAAAACCCCAAAAGAATGTAAGCATGCATTAATCTACCCACTTCATAAGAAAGGAGATCAAACTTGTATAAAAAAAAAAATTAGAGATGAATTTCCTGATATAATTGATTGGCGACTCCATGGAGTGTCCTGTGCACCACAACCAGATAATGGATATACTTAGAAGGAGAGACAGCATTGGTCGTATTTTTTTGTTTTATTAACCGCAAAATTGATTTTCGATCACTTCGTGACCATCCTCAGTGCTGTAATATACAATTTAAATTGGTAGGCACTGGTGTCAACAAGCTTAGAGCGATCACATCAGTTTATGTGATCGCTCTAAGCTTGTTGACACCAGTGCCTACCAATTTAAATTGTATATTACAGCACTGAGGATGGTCACTAAGTGACCGAAAATCGATTTTGCGGTTAATAAAACAAAAAAAATATGACCAATGCTGTCTCTCCTTCTAAGTATTTCCTGATATAAATCTGCTGTAAAATCTGCTCTAAAGCTGGGCTTAACAGGTAGAAAACAAGAGCATACTTAATTGGAGATTATTGGGAAAGGTTTAATAAAACCTTAAAACACCCTCCAAATTTGCAAAACTAAATTTACATTTCACAAACTTCACAGTAAATCACTTAAAAGTTTTACTTTCTAGAGGTCATAGTGTACTGAAAACATTCTTTTCATGTCTGTGCTAGGCTGGGAACTCTTAGAACAACTCTCATACAATACATGTAAATAAATCTTCATTTTCCTCCACTAGCATATACACTCCTGGAAATGGAAAAAAGAACACATTGACACCGGTGTGTCAGACCCACCATACTTGCTCCGGACACTGCGAGAGGGCTGTACAAGCAATGATCACACGCACGGCACAGCGGACACACCAGGAACCGCGGTGTTGGCCGTCGAATGGCGCTAGCTGCGCAGCATTTGTGCACCGCTGCCGTCAGTGTCAGCCAGTTTGCCGTGGCATACGGAGCTCCATTGCAGTCTTTAACACTGGTAGCATGCCACGACAGCGTGGACGTGAACCGTATGTGCAGTTGACGGACTTTGAGCGGGGGCGTATAGTGGGCATGCGGGAGGCCGGGTGGACGTACCGCCGAATTGCTCAACACATGGGGCGTGAGGTCTCCACAGTACATCGATGTTGTCGCCAGTGGTCGGCGGAAAGTGCACGTGCCCGTCGACCTGGGACCGGACCGCAGCGACGCACGGATGCACGCCAAGACCATAGGATCCTACGCAGTGCCGTAGGGGACCGCACCGCCACTTCCCAGCAAATTAGGGACACTGTTGCTCCTGGGGTATCGGCGAGGACCATTCGCAACCATCTCCATGAAGCTGGGCTACGGTCCCACACACTGTTAGGCCGTCTTCCGCTCACGCCCCAACATCGTGCAGCCCGCTTCCAGTGGTGTCGCGACAGGCGTGAATGGAGGGATGAATGGAGACGTGTCGTCTTCAGCGATGAGAGTCGCTTCTGCCTTGGTGCCAATGATGGTCGTATGCGTGTTTGGCGCCGTGCAGGTGAGCGCCACAATCAGGACTGCATACGACCGAGGCACACAGGGCCAACACCCGGCATCATGGTGTGGGGAGCGATCTCCTACACTGGCCATACACCACTGGTGATCGTCGAGGGGACACTAAATAGTGCACGGTACACCCAATCTGTCATCAAACCCATCGTTCTACCATTCCTAGACCGGCAAGGGAACTTGCTGTTCCAACAGGACAATGCACGTCCGCATGTCTCCCGTGCCACCCAACGTGCTCTAGAAGGTGTAAGTCAACTACCCTGGCCAGCAAGATCTCCGGATCTGTCCCCCATTGAGCATGTTTGGGACTGGATGGAGCGTCGTCTCACGCGGTCTGCACGTCCAGCACGAACGCTGGTCCAACTGAGGCGCCAGGTGGAAATGGCATGGCAAGCCGTTCCAAAGGACTACATCCAGCATCTCTACGATCGTCTCCATGGGAGAATAGCAGCCTGCATTGCTGCGAAAGGTGGATATACACTGTACTAGTGCCGACATTGTGCATGCTCTGTTGCCTGTGTCTATGTGCCTGTGGTTCTGTCAGTGTGATCATGTGATGTATCTGACCCCAGGAATGTGTCAATAAAGTTTCCCCTTCCTGGGACAATGAATTCACGGTGTTCTTATTTCAATTTCCAGGAGTGTATTTGAGATGTTGCATCATGAACAGATGTGTGTGTAACTTTATGGAATTACATCCCCCATATTGTTTAGTCATGTTTTATACATCGGTTGCATGTGCTGCTTCTTGTGTAGCTGAGAAGGAAATGTTGATAGTTACAATTTTGTTATTGTGAGAAATAGTTTATTCCTTGTACCATTAAAGGCAAACAGGGCGATGCAGTTTTTAATAGATTAGGTCCAGATTTGGGAAAACTGATTCAAATACATGTCTGACTAGCCAGATTTTGGTTGTCTAGAGGTTTCCTAAATCAGTTAATGGTTAATCTTCTAGAAGATAAATTCTAGTCTTCGTAGCTTAGTGTTTCCTTCTTTACTGCTTAGGTAAGCCACATTCAGACATTTAAGCATCATGCTCTTTGTGAAATGAGATCTCAGTATAATCAACATTGCGTAAATTATGTTTTTTACTTGTTGATCTTTCCCACTTTTTTTTGCATTACAAATCTATTTTTCTAATTTTTTTCAGGTGGATGAGTTGCTCCATTGCTACCTAGAGAGTATGAACTGCTCAATCTTCAATGCTGCAACATTCCAGAGCAGATTTGAAGATAAGCCACCTACATTTTACATAGGTGTCAATGCTTATCCAAGTGTAATGGCACAGCTGACAGGGCAGACATTGGCATACCTGACGGGGCAGGTCATGAACAAAACCAAGGAGCAGTGTGTCGCTGATCCTCAGAGCCAGGTTTGTACTTAAACCTTTAGAGCGTATTCTCAATTTAATCTATGTTGAACACGTGAAGAGCAAACTGTTATAGATGACACTCGTTAAGATATTAAAAATAATTGGGTTCCATTTTATCTCATTTGTTCCAAACTATAGCTTTAAATTTCAAGCACATTAAGGTCTCATTATGGAGAATTAACTCTGTTTATTCCCCTGTTTATTGTGTTTTATGTCCAATCAGCACCATTTATTGTTTTCCACTAATTGCGACAGATTTCAAAGCCATAAGACCTATTCTTCAGGCACATAATGTGTGGATGGAGTTGTTATGTGTCCATGA
Source organism: Schistocerca cancellata (assembly GCF_023864275.1). Taxonomy (NCBI): domain Eukaryota; kingdom Metazoa; phylum Arthropoda; class Insecta; order Orthoptera; family Acrididae; genus Schistocerca; species Schistocerca cancellata. The sequence continues at coordinate 516,120,159 of NC_064634.1, forward strand.
ATAGTGTGTTATGTAACCATAGAGTAATGTTAGTTTTTTATTATGCATAGTAAGAAATTTAGCTGCCAATGTTCCCATCTTTTCCAACACTGTGGAAGCAACGAAAGCACATAAAGTTTGCCAGTTTTATATTGCTGGCATTTAAGGGCCTTGCAATATGTGGAAAATGTATGCTAAATACCCACAAAGTGGGAACTTCACAATGTCTTCATCTTTGTCTTTAAACTGTTACTGCATGTAGACAATCCACATGGCGGTTCTGTCTTTATGCTTTTTATTTGTAAAAGGTCAGCAAACTTAAATTTATATTCAGTGTTAACAAATTTCTCTTCTTCACATCTACATCTATATGGCTGCTCTGTAAATCTCACTTGAGTGCCTGGCAGAGGCTTCATCTAACCACCTTCACAATAATTCTCTGTTATTCAAGTCTCGAACAGTGTGGTGAAAAAATGAACATGTATATCTTTCCATGTGAGCTCTGATTTCCCTTGTTTTATTATGATGATTGTTTTTCCATATGCAGGTCTGCGTTGACAAAATATTTTTGCATTCAGAAGAAAAAGTTGGTGGTTGAAATTTCATGAGAAGAACCGACCACAACAAGGAATGGCTTTGTTTTAAAGACGCCCATCCCAAATCCTATACCATTTCCATGACACTCTCTCCCCTGTTTCTCGATAACACAAAAAGTATATCCTTCTTTGAACTATCTGAGCCTACTCCAGTAATTAAGTCTGATAAGGATTCCACACCGCACAGCTGTACTCCAAAAGAGGACGGGCAAGTGTAGTGTAGACAGTCTCTCTAGCAGATCTCTTGTGTCTTCTAAGTAAAATGCAATCTTTGGTTCACTTTCCTCACAGCATTTTCTGTGTGTTATTTCCAGTTTAAATTGTTTCTAATTGTAATTCCTCGGTATGTAGTTGAATTAAGGAATTAGATTTCATTGATTTTTATTGTGCAACTGAAGTATAACATATTCCTTTTAGCACTCGTTGATGACCTCACACTTTTCACTTGTGAATTCAGTATGTTTTTGTCGAATGTTTGACCAGAGTGAAAACAAGACTCCCTATAAATTACACAACGAGTTTTTGTCTATATGTTCATAGCCAAAAAGAGTGAGAAATGGGCAAATGGTGTACTGAAGCGACCAGTGTGAAGTCTAGTTTTGCAAGAAAATATTGTTTGCTTGAAAGTAATCAAGGTAATTAAGGAAAACTTAATTATTGATTTGAGGAAAAATTGAAATATTTCACTAACAGTTACTGCTAGCTACACTGACGAGGCAAAATGTTATGACCACCTGTGCGTTGATTCGCTTTTCAAACACAGTACAACAGTGATTCTACTTGGAATGGATTCAGTAAGTCCTTGAAAAGGTTCCACAAGTATGTGGCATCAGTTGTGTACTCACAGGTCACTAAATTGCTTCAAATTACTGAACAGTGGTTTCTGTGCACGCAGTTGGGCCTATGTAAGTTCCAATAGGCAAGGATCAGGGGCATTTGCTGGCTTAAGACGTCATTGCCCATTCACTATCATGCTCCTCAAACAAATGCAGCATGTTTCTGGCCTTGGGTCATGGAGAGTTATCCTGCCAGAAGATGTCATCACCTTCAAAGAAAACTTCAATCGTGAAGGGATGCAGGTGGTCGGCAATAAATGTTCACGTAGTTTAATCGTAACTGACGCTGGTGTTGGGTCAACACAAGAACACATAGGGGTCACATGGTGTGGCGCTCCGTATTCAACAGTGGCCTTTGAATGTGAACTCCAAAACAAAACACTTGTGCCTGCACCAGCATTGTACTCTGTCGGCAGAGCTACCACAGATCACTGCCTGTCCTGGATTACAAAGTGGGGGCTCCTCCGACCTCTACGTTTTGTGATGAGATGTGGATGCCAGTACCATATGGCCTACGCATTATTCCGCTATCCTTCAGTGCTCACAACAGTACTACACCAACAGCTGACCAGCTTGTCTGTTTCAGAAATATTTCCATCTGAAGTGCCACAGCAATGTGCCCTTTGTCAAAACCACTCATATCAGTGGATTTCTACATCTACATCTACATCCATACTCCGCAAGCCACCTGACGGTGTGTGGCGGAGGGTACCTTCAGTACCTCTATCGGTTCTCCCTTCTATTCCAGTCTCGTATTGTTCGTGGAAAAAAGGATTGTCGGTATGCCTCTGTGTGGGCTCTAATCTCTCTGATTTTATACTCATGGTCTCTTCGCGAGATATACGTAGGAGGGAGCAACATACTGCTTGACTCTTCGGTGAAGGTATGTTCTTGAAACTTTGACAACAGCCCGTACCGAGCTACTGAGCGTCTCTCCTGCAGAGTCTTCCACTGGAGTTTATCTATCATCTCCGTAACGCTTTCGCGATTACTAAATGATCCTGTAACGAAGCGCGCTGCTCTCCGTTGGATCTTCTCTATGTCTTGTATCAACCCTATCTGGTACGGATCCCACACTGCTGAGCAGTATTCAAGCAGTGGGCGAACAAGCGTACTGTAACCTACTTCCTTTGTTTTTGGATTGCATTTCCCTAGGATTCTTCCAATGAATCTCAGTCTGGCATCTGCTTTACCGACAATCAACTTTATATGATCATTCCATTTTAAATCACTCCTAATGCGTACTCCCAGATAATTTATGGTATTAACTGCTTCCAGTTGCTGACCTGCTATTTTGTAGCTAAATGATAAAGGATCTATCTTTCTGTGTATTCGCAGCACATTACACTTGTCTACATTGAGATTCAATTGCCATTCCCTGCACCATGCGTCAATTCGCTGCAGATCCTCCTGCATTTCAGTACAATTTTCCATTGTTACAACCTCTCGATACACCACAGCATCATCTGCAAAAAGCCTCAGTGAACTTCAGATGTCATCCACCAGGTCATTTATGTATATTGTGAATAGCAACGGTCCTATGACACTCCCCTGCGGCACACCTGAAATCACTCTTACTTCGGAACACTTCTCTCCATTGAGAATAACATGCTGCATCCTGTTATCTAGGAACTCTTCAATCCAATCACACAATTGGTCTGATAGTCCATATGCTCTTACTTTGTTCATTAAACGACTGTGGGGAACTGTGTCGAACGCCTTGCGGAAGTCAAGAAACACGGCATCTACCTGTGAACCCGTGTCTATGGGTTTGTGGTCCGTATCTTTGCTATAACGGCTGCCCATTCATCTTTCTTCCACTTACATTCTTTCCTTACTGCATCACATGCCCACAACACCACCAGGAGACATTCAGCCTCATAGTTGGCAGTGGTCATAATGTTTTGGTTCATCAATATAAGTAAAAAGTATCAGAAAGCTCATCTGTTCTGTTCAAAGCCTAGCCGTCTTGCACATTATATATATATATATATATATATAGTTATAATAGAAGGAAACATTCCACGAAGGAAAAATATACCTAAAAACAAAGATGATGTGACTTACCAAATGAAAGTGCTGGCAGGTCGACAGACACACAAACGAACACAAACGTACACACAAAATTCAAGCTTTCGCAACCAATGGTTGCTTCATCAGGAAAGAGGGAAGGAGAGGGAAAGACGAAAGGATGTGGGTTTTAAGGGAGAGGGTAAGGAGTCATTCCAATCCCGGGAGCGGAAAGACTTACCTTAGGGGGAAAAAAGGACAGGTATACACTCGCGCGCACACACACACACACACATATCCATCCGCATGTACACAGACACAAGCAGACATTTGTAAAGGCAAAGAGTTTGGGCAGAGATGTCAGTCGGGACGGAAGTACAGAGGCAAAGATGATGTTGAAAGACAGGTGAGGTATGAGCGGCGGCAGATTGAAATTAGAAATTAGCGGAGATTGAGGCCTGGCGGATAGCGAGAAGAGAGGATATGCTGAAGGGCAAGTTCCCATCTCCGGAGTTCTGACAGGTTGGTGTTAGTGGGAAGTATCCAGATAACCCGGACGGTGTAACACTGTGCCAAGATGTGCTGGCCGTGCACCAAGGCATGTTTAGCCACAGGGTGATCCTCATTACCAACAAACACTGTCTGCCTGTGTCCATTCATGCGAATGGACAGTTTGTTGCTGGTCATTCCCACATAGAACGCTTCACAGTGTAGGCAGGTCAGTTGGTAAATCACGTGGGTGCTTTCACACGTGGCTCTGCCTTTGATCGTGTACACCTTCCGGGTTACAGGACTGGAATAGGTGGTGGTGGGAGGGTGCATGGGACAGGTTTTACACCGGGGGCGGTTACAGGGGTAGGAGCCAGAGGGTAGGGAAGGTGGTTTGAGGATTTCATAGGGATGAACTAAGAGGTTACGAAGGTTAGGTGGACGGTGGAAAGACACTCTTGGTGGAGTGGGGAGGATTTCATGAAGGATGGATCTCATTTCAGGGCAGGATTTGAGGAAGTCGTATCCCTGCTGGAGAGCCACATTCAGAATCTGATCCAGTCCCGGAAAGTATCCTGTCACAAGTGGGGCACTTTTGGGGTTCTTCTGTGGAAGGTTCCGGGTTTGAGGAGATGAGGAAGTGGCTCTGGTTATTTGCTTCTGTACCAGGTCGGGAGGGTAGTTACGGGATGCAAAAGCTGTTTTCAGGTTGTTGGTGTAATGGTTCAAGGATTCCGGACTGGAGCAGATTCGTTTGCCACGAAGACCTAGGCTGTAGGGAAGGGACCGTTTGATGTGGAATGGGTGGCAGCTGTCATAATGGAGGTACAGTTGCTTGTTGGTGGGTTTGATGTGGACGGATGTGTGAAGCTGGCCATTGGACAGGTGGAGGTCAACGTCAAGGAAAGTGGCATGGGATTTAGAGTAGGACCAGGTGAATCTGATGGAATCAAAGGAGTTGAGGTTGGAGAGGAAATTCTGGAGTTCTTCTTCACTGTGAGTTCAGATCATGAAAATGTCATCAATAAATCTGTACCAAACTTTGGGTTGGCAGGCCTGGGTAACCAAGAAGGCTTCCTCTAAGTGACCCATGAATAGGTTGGCGTACGAGGGGGCCATCGTGGTACCCATGGCTGTTCCCTTTAATTGTTGGTATGTCTGGCCTTCCCACAGGTTTTAACGTCATTATTTCTTCATCAGACAATTGTTAGCTTCATTTCCATAATCTGCCACCACCAAACCACCCTTTTAATACATCCTCACGTAGTTTTTTTCGAAATTTTCCCTTATTTCCCCACCCTTTAACGTGTTTTGGCGGCAACACAACCACCTAACCTTTATGCACATCATTATCTACCTACACAAGTTCACCACAGGATCAACATAGCCCAGCTCTAACCAACCCTTTTTCGCCTTTTTTCACACCAGATCTCCATTTGCTTTCTAGTTTTACCTTTGTCTCTCCCCATATATTTTTATATTTATTTTCATTTTCATTTCAGCCTCGTGTTCCACTTTCCACCTTCTAGTACCATGTCACTCTCACAACAATTCCACAACGACCCCATTAAGTTTTATTTACATTCCCTCCGCAAACATGCCGTCGCCCTAGCCAGATTACACTCCCATATTTTATTTTCTCAGGCTTGTCTGACATTTGGCATCACCCCCAAAGGCCTCACATTTAAAGTTCCCATCTCTGGCTGCAACCCTTCTTTCCATCAGTCCCTATACCAGTTCCAAACCGAACAATCCATTGCCCTCACCCACCTAATCCTTCACCTACACATCCACTCAGCCAATCAACACACCCATCAACTCCTGTCCCTAATAAAAGTCCTCAATCTTTCCTCACCCACATCCGCACCGGTTGTTCAGAGCATCCTCCTACAGGCCAACCGCAAATTAGAACAGCATGCCACCCTCCACCTTAAAAAACTATCCAATCTCCTGGTTTCCCACCTCCGGAAAGGCAACTCACTCACCCTTCGCAACCTTTCCAGCAAACCTCAACCTCCTCTCATTGCACACAAACCCAGTCTCTCCCATCTACTCAATCTCCCACTTCCAGCTCCACTCCCTCCAAAACCTCAAAATTCCAATCAACACAATCTGGAACCACAACACCCCAATTCAGTAGTTAACCTCTCCTCCAAACCTCTCTCCCAATCCGAAACCTCTGTCCTATCCAAAGGCCTCACCTTCAGCCCCACTCCCAGATTTAACCAAACAGCCCTTGTCAAAGATTTACTGTCCTACACCCGTACTCTCTGCTGGAAATATCACTTTGCCACGAAGAAAAATGATCCTAATCCTACTCCTAATGATCCAACTCCCCAAGATACTATCCAAATTGAACCATGCCTGGAACAGTTCCGTCCTCCGTCACAGCGGGACCCACCTCCTCTTCCTCAAAATTACCCTCTCCTAACCTTCCAGGAATTTCTGACTTCCAGCCTTGCCTCTCAATCCTTCTTAAAAAACCTTAATCCTACTCCCAACATCACCACAGCTGAAGCCCAGGCTATCCGTGATCTGAAGGCTGACCGATCCATCATCATTCTTCCGGCGGACAAGGGTTCCACGACTGTGGTACTTGATCGTCGGGAGTATGTGGCTGAGGGACTGCATCAGCTTTCAGACAACACTACTTACAAAGTTTGCCATGGTAATCCCATTCCTGATGTCCAGGTGGAGCTTCAAGGAATCCTCAGAACCTTAGGCCCCCTACAAAACCTTTCACCTGACTCCATCAACCTCCTGACCCCACCAACACCCCGCACCCCTACCTTCTACCTTCTTCCCAAAATTCACAAACCCAATCATCCCGGCCGTCCCATTGTAGCTGGTTACCAAGCCCCCACAGAACGCATCTCTGCCTACGTAGATCAACACCTTCAACCCATTACATGCAGTCTCCCATCCTTCATCAAAGACACGAACCACTTTCTCGAACGCCTTGAATCCCTACCCAGTCTGTTACCCCCGGAAACCATCCTTGTAACCATTGATGCCACGTCCTTATACACAAATATTCGCATGTCCAGGGCCTCGCTGCGATGGAGCACTTCCTTTCACGCCGATCACTTGCCGCCCTACCTAAAACCTCTTTCCTCATTACCTTAGCCAGCTTCATCCTGACCCACAACTTCTTCACTTTTGAAGGCCAGACATACCAACAATTAAAGGGAACAGCCATGGGTACCAGGATGGCCCCCTCGTACGCCAACCTATTCATGGGTCACTTAGAGGAAGCCTTCTTGGTTACCCAGGCCTGCCAACCCAAAGTTTGGTACAGATTTATTGATGACATTTTCATGATCTGGACTCACAGTGAAGAAGAACTTCAGAATTTCCTCTCCAACCTCAACTCCTTTGGTTCCATCAGATTCACCTGGTCCTACTCTAAATCCCATGCCACTATCCTTGACGTTGACCTCCACCTGTCCAATGGCCAGCTTCACACGTCCGTCCACATCAAACCCACTAACAAGCAACAGTACCTCCATTATGACAGCTGCCACCCATTCCACATCAAACGGTCCCTTCCCTACAGCTTAGGTCTTCGTGGCAAACGAATCTGCTCCAGTCCGGGATCCTTGAACCATTACACCAACAACCTGAAAACAGCTTTTGCATCCCGTAACTACCCTCCCGACCTGGTACAGAAGCAAATAACCAGAGCCACTTCCTCATCTCCTCAAACCCGGAACCTTCCACAGAAGAACCCCAAAAGTGCCCCACTTGTGACAGGTTACTTTCCGGGACTGGATCAGATTCTGAATGTGGCTCTCCAGCAGGGATACGACTTCCTCAAATCCTGCCCTGAAATGAGATCCATCCTTCATGAAATCCTCCCCACTCCACCAAGAGTGTCTTTCCACCGTCCACCTAACCTTCGTAACCTCTTAGTTCATCCCTATGAAATCCCCAAACCACCTTCCCTACCCTCTGGCTCCTACCCCTGTAACTGCCCCCGGTGTAAAACCTGTCCCATGCACCCTCCCACCACCACCTATTCCAGTCCTGTAACCCGGAAGGTGTACACGATCAAAGGCAGAGCCACGTGTGAAAGCACCCACGTGATTTACCAACTGACCTGCCTACACTGTGAAGCGTTCTATGTGGGAATGACCAGCAACAAACTGTCCATTCGCATGAATGGACACAGGCAGACAGTGTTTGTTGGTAATGAGGATCACCCTGTGGCTAAACATGCCTTGGTGCACGGCCAGCACATCTTGGCACAGTGTTACACCGTCCGGGTTATCTGGATACTTCCCACTAACACCAACCTGTCAGAACTCCAGAGATGGGAACTTGCCCTTCAGCATATCCTCTCTTCTCGCTATCCGCCAGGCCTCAATCTCCGCTAATTTCTAATTTCAATCTGCCGCCGCTCATACCTCACCTGTCTTTCAACATCATCTTTGCCTCTGTACTTCCGTCCCGACTGACATCTCTGCCCAAACTCTTTGCCTTTACAAATGTCTGCTTGTGTCTGTGTATATGCGGATGGATATGTGTGTGTGTGCGAGTGTATACCCGTCCTTTTTTCCCCATAAGGTAAGTCTTTCCGCTCCCGGGACTGGAATGACTCCTTACCCTCTCCCTTAAAACCCACATCCTTTCGTCTTTCCCTCTCCTTCCCTCTTTCCTGATGAGGCAACAGTTTGTTGCGAAAGCTTGAATTTTGTGTGTATGTTTGTGTTCGTTTGTGTGTCTGTCGACCTTCCAGCACTTTCATTTGGTAAGTCACATCATCTTTGTTTTTAGGTATATTTTTCCTTCATGGAATGTTTCCTTCTATTATAACCATATATATATATATATATATATATATATATGGTGTCTGTATATGTGTGGATGAATATGTGTGTGTGTGCGAGTGTGTACCCGTCCTTTTTTTCCCCCTAAGGTAAGTCTTTCCGCTCCCGGGACTGGAATGACTCCTTACCCTCTCCCTTAAAACCCCCATCCTTTCGTCTTTCCCTCTCCTTCCCTCTTTCATGATGAGGCAACAGTTTGTTGCGAAGGCTTGAATTTTGTGTGTATGTTTGTGTTCGTTTGTGTGTCTGTCGACCTGCCAGCACTTTCATTTGGTAAGTCACATCATCTTTGTTTTTAGATATATATTTTTCCTTCGTGGAATGTTTCCTTCTATTATAACTATATATATATATAGATGATGAGACTTACCCAACAAAAGCGCTGGCAGGTCGATAGACACACAAATAAACACAAACATACACACAAAACTCTAGCTTTCGCAACCAACGGTTGCCTCGTCAGGAAAGAGGGAAGGAGAAGGAAAGACAAAAGGATTGGGTTTTAAGGGAGAGGGTAAGGAGTCATTCCAATCCCGGGAGCGGAAAGACTTACCTTAGGGGGAAAAAAGGACAGGTTTACACTCGCACACACACACATGTCCATCCACACATACACAGACACAAGCAGACATTTTTGAAAAAATTTTTTGTGTGTATGTTTGTGTTTATTTGTGTGTCTATCGACCTGCCAGCGCTTTTGTTGGGTAAGTCTCATCATCTTTCTTTTTAAATATATTTTTCCCACGTGGAATGTTTCCCTCTATTATATATATATATATATATATATATATATATATATATATATATAAAGACAAAGATGATGTGACTTACCAAATGAAAGTGCTGGCAGGTCGACAGACACACAAATGAACACAAACATACACACAAAATTCAAGCTTTCGCAACAAACTGTTGCCTCATCAGGAAAGAGGGAAGGAGAGGGAAAGACGAAAGGATGTGGGTTTTAAGGGAGAGGGTAAGGAGTCATTCCAGTCCCGGGAGCGGAAAGACTTACCTTAGGGGGAAAAAGGACGGGTACACACTCGCACACACACACATATCCATCCACACATATACAGACACAAGCAGACATATTTAAAGACCAAATATATATATATATATATATATATATATATATATATATATATATATAAAAAGAAAGGTGATGAGTCTTACCAAACTAAAGCGCTGGCAGGTCGATAGACACACAAACATACACACAAAATTCAAGCTTTTGCAACCAACGGTTGCCTCATCAGGAAAGAGGGAAGGAGAGGGAAAGACGAAAGGATTTGGGTTTTAATGGAGAGGGTAAGGAGTCATTCCAATCCCGGGAGCGAAAAGACTTACCTTAGGGGGGAAAAAAGGACAGGTATACACTCGCGCGCGCACACACACACACATATCCATCTGCATATACACAGACACAAGCAGACATTTGTAAAGGCAAAGAGTTTGGGCAGAGATGTCAGTCGAGGCGGAAGTATAGAGGCAAAGATGATGATGAATGACAGGTGAGGTATGAGCAGCGGCAACTTGAAATTAGTGGAGGTTGAGGCCTGGCGGGTAACGAGAAGAGAGGATATACTGAAGGGCAAGTTCCCATCTCCGGAGTTCTGATAGGTTGGTGTTAGTGGGAAGTATCCAGATAACCTGGACGGTGTAACACTGTGCCAAGATGTGCTGGCCGTGCACTGAGGCATGTCTAGACACAGGGTGATCCTCATTACCAACAAACACTGTCTGCCTGTGTCCATTCATGCGAATGGACAGTTCGTTGCTGGTCATTCCCACATAGAAAGCTACACAGTGTAGGCAGGTCAGTTGGTAAATCATGTGGGTGCTTTCACACGTGGTTCTGCCTGTCATCGTGTACACCTTCCGGGTTACAGGACTGGAGTAGGTGGTGGTGGGAGGGTGCATGGGACAGGTTTTACACCGGGGGCGGTTACAAGGGTAGGAGCCAGAGGGTAGGGGAGGTGGTTTGGGGATTTCATAGTGATGAACTAAGAGGTTATGAAGGTTAGGTGGACGGCGGAAAGACAGTCTTGGTGGAGTGGGGAGTAATTAATGAAGGCTGGATCTCATTTCAGGGCAGGATTTGAGGAAGTCGTATCCCTGCTGGAGAGCCACATTCAGAGTCTGATCCAGTCCCGGAAAGTATCCTGTCACAAGTGGGGCACTTTTGGGGTTGTTCTGTGGGATGTTCTGGGTTTGAGGGGATGAGGAAGTGGCTCTGCTTATTTGCTTCTGTACCAGGTCGGGAGGGTAGTTACGGGATGCAAAAGCTGTTTTCAGGTTGTTGGTGTAATGGTTCAAGGATCCCGGACTGGAGCAGATTCGTTTGCCACGAAGACCTAAGCTGTAGGGAAGGGACCGTTTGATGTGGAATGGGTGGCAGCTGTCATAATGGAGGTACTGTTGCTTGTTAGTGGGTTTGATGTGGACGGACGTGTGAAGCTGGCCATTGGACAGATGGAGGTCAACGTCAAGGAAAGTGGCATGGGATTTGGAGTAGGACCAGGTGAATCTGAACCAAAGGAGTTGGAATCTACACAATCTGGAACCACAACAGCCTAATTCAGTAGTTAACCTTTCCTCCAAACCTCTTTCCCAATCCGAAACCTCTGTCCTATCCAAAGGCCTCACCTTCAGCCCCACTCCCAGATTCAACCAAACAGCCCTCGTCAAAGATTTACTGTCCTACACTCGTACTCTCTGTGGAAATATCACTTTGCCATGAAGAAAAATGATCCTACTCCTACTCCTAATGATCCAACTCCCCAAGACACTATCCAAATTGAACCCTGCCTGGAACAGTTCCGTCCTCCGTCACAGTGGGACCCATCTCCTCTTCCTCAAAATCACCCTCTCCAAACCTTCCAGGAATTTCTGACTTCTAGCCTTGCCTCTCAATGCTTCTTAAAAAACTTTAATCCTACTCCCAACATCACCACAGCTGAAGCCCAGGCTATCCGTGATCTGAAGGCTGACCGATCCATCATCATTCTTCCGGCGGACAAGGGTTCCACGACCGTGGTACTTGATCGTCCGGTGTATGTGGCTGAGGGACTGCGTCAGCTTTCAGACAATACTACATACAAAGTTTGCCAAGGTAATCCCATTCCTGATGTCCAGGCGGTGCTTCAAGGAATCCTCAGAACCTTAGGCCCCCTACAAAACCTTTCACCTGACTCCATCAACCTCCTGACCCCACCGACACCCCGCACCCCTACCTTCTACCTTCTTCCTAAAATTCACACACCCAATCATCCCGGCCGTCCCATTGTAGCTGGTTACCAAGTCCCCACAGAACGTATCTCTGCCTACGTAGATCAACATCTTCAACCCATTACATGCAGGCTCCCATCCTTCATCAAAGACACCAACCACTTTCTCAAACGCCTGGAATCCTTACCTGATCTGTTACCCCCGGAAACCATCCTTGTAACCATTGATGCCACTTCCTTATAGACAAATATTCCGCACGTCCAGGGCTTCGCTGCGATGGAGCACTTCCTTTCACACCGATCACCTGCCACCCTACCTAAAACCTCTTTCCTCATTACCTTAGCCAGTTTCATCTTGACCCACAACTTCTTCACTTTTGAAGGCCAGACATACCAACAATTAAAGGGAACAGCCATGGCTACCAGGATGGCCCCCTCATACGCCAACCTATTTATGGCCTGCCAACCCAAAGTTTGGTACAGATTTATTGATGACATTTTCATGATCTAGACTCACAGTGAAGAAGAACTTCAGAATTTCCTCTCCAACCTCAACTCCTTTGGTTCCATCAGATTCACCTGGTCCTACTCCAAATCCCATGCCACTTTCCTTGACGTTGACCTCCATCTGTCCAATGGCCAGCTTCACACGTCCGTCCACATCAAACCCACCAACAAACAACAGTACCTCCGTTATGACAGCTGCCACCCATTCCACATCAAACGGTCCCTTCCCTACAGCCTAGGTCTTCGTGGCAAACGAATCTGCTCCAGTCCGGAATCCCTGAACCATTACACCAACAACCTGAAAACAGCTTTCGCATCCCGTAACTACCCTCCCGACCTGGTACAGAAGCAAATAAGCAGAGCCACTTCCTCATCCCCTCAAACCCAGAACATCCCACAGAACAACCCCAAAAGTGCCCCACTTGTGACAGGATACTTTCCGGGACTGGATCAGACTCTGAATGTGGCTCTCCAGCAGGGATACGACTTCCTCAAATCCTGCCCTGAAATGAGATCCAGCCTTCATGAAATCCTCCCCACTCCACCAAGAGTGTCTTTCCGCCGTCCACCTAACCTTCATAACCTCTTAGTTCATCACTATGAAATCCCCAAACCACCTCCCCTACCCTCTGGCTCCTACCCTTGTAACTGCCCCCGGTGTAAAACCTGTCCCATGCACCCTCCCACCACCACCTACTCCAGTCCTGTAACCCGGAAGGTGTACACGATCAAAGGCAGAGCCATGTGTGAAAGCACCCACGTGATTTACCAACTGACCTGCCTACACTGTGAAGCTTTCTGTGTGGGAATGACCAGCAACAAACTGTCCATTCGCATGAATGGACACAGGCAGACAGTGTTTGTTGGTAATGAGGATCACCCTGTGGCTAGACATGCCTCAGTGCACGGCCAGCACATCTTGGCACAGTGTTACACCGTCCAGGTTATCTGGATACTTCCCACTAACACCAACCTGTCAGAACTCCGGAGATGGGAACTTGCCCTTCAGTATGTCCTTTCTTCTCATTATCTGCCAGGCCTCAACCTCTGCTAATTTCAAGTTGCCACTGCTCATACCTCACCTGTCATTTGACAATATCTTTGCCTCTGTACTTCGCCTCGACTGACATCTCTGCCCAAACTCTTTGCCTTTACAAATGTCTGCTTGTGTCTGTGTATGTGCGGATGGATATGTGTGTGTATGCGAGTGTATACCTGTCCTCCTTTCCCCCGAAGGTAAGTCTTTCCGCTCCCGGGATTGGAATGACTCCTTACCCTCTCCCTTAAAACCCACATCCTTTCGTCTCTCCCTCTCCTTCCCCCTTTCCTGAAAGCTTGAATTTTGTGTGTATGTTTGTGTTTGTTTGTGTGTCTATCAACCTGCCCGCACTTTTGTTTGGTAAGTCACATCTTCTATGTTTTTATAAAAACAAAGATTCCATGACTTACCAAACGGGAAAGCGCTGGTAGATAGGCACAAATAAAAAAACACACAAACACACACACAAAATTTCAAGCTTTCACAACCCATGGTTGCTTTGTTAGGAAAGAGGGAAGGAGAGGGAAAGACGAAAGGATGTGGGTTTTAAGGGAGAGGTTAAGGAGTCATTCCAATGCCGGGAGCGGAAAGCTTTTTAGGTGAAGGATTAGGTGGGTGAGGGCTATGGATTGTTCAGTTTGGAACTGGTGTAGGGACTGATGGAAAGAAGGGTTACAGCCAGAGATGGGAACTTTAAGTGTGAGGCCTTTGGGGGTAATGCCAAATGTCAGACAAGCCTGAGAAAATTAAATATGGGAGCGTCATCTGGCTAGGGCGAAGGCATGTTTGCAGAGGGAATGTAAATAAAACTTAATGGGGTCGTTGTGGGGGTGACATGGTATTAGAAGGTGAAAAGTGTAACATGAGGCTGAAATGAAAACGAAAATAAAAATATATGAGGAGAGATAAAGGTGAACTAGAAAGCAACTGGAGATTTGGTGTGAAAAACATCGAAAAAGTGTTGATTAAAGCTGGGCTATGTTGATCCTGTGGTGAACTTGGGTTGGTAGACAACGATGTGCACAAAGGTTAGGTGGTTATGTTGCCGCCAAAACACGTTAAAGGGTGGAGAAATTCGGGAAAATTTTGAAAAAACTGCGTGTAAATGTATTAAAAGGAGTGGTTTTGTGGTGGCAGATTATGAAAATGAGGCTAACAATTGTCTGATGAAGAAATAATGATGTTAAAACCTGTGGGAGCGGCTAAAAATGATCAGTGATGTGGGAAAAATGGAAATGGAAATAAAGTGAAAGTTATTAGAACTAGCCGAAATGGTTGTTTTTAATAGGTGAAAGGAACTGTTTGTGAACTGGAAACAGTGAATTTTATTGCAGTGGTAGTGTTGAAAGCTGAAAAAAAATTTTTTTGGTCATGGTTTGGAAGTGGATTACGTGTTATTGAGGGATAAAATTGTATGTTAGATTACGGTAAAAAGGAGAAGGTGAATACAAAGTGAAACTACTTGCAAAAACAGAAAGAGAAAATAAGATGACAGAAAAGATTTCGAATTGCTACAGTGACAATAACAAACGTAATTGTTGGGTTGAAATTAATGATATGAATATAATAGAGGGAAACATTCCACGTGGGAAAAATATATCTAAAAACAAAGATGATGTGACTTACCAAACGAAAGTCTGGCAAGTTGACACACACACACACACACACACACACACACACACACACACACACACAAAATTCAAGCTTTCGCAACCAACAGTTGCTTCATCAGGAAAGAGGGAAAGACGAAAGGATGTGGGTTTTAAGGGAGAGGGTAAGAAGTCATTCCAATCCCGGGAGCGGAAAGACTTACCTTAGGGGGAAAAAAGGAAAGGTATACACGCGCGCGCCCCCCCCCCCCCCCCCCCCCCCACACACACACATCCATCCGCACATACACACACACAAGCAGACATGAACTTGGGAGAGTTAAAGAGTGGCAAACTGGGGCACTCTCCTACATATATAAAAGTTAAGGAAGGTGGTGCCAGGAAAAGTGCAATGCCAATGAAGTAGCAAATGCGACTTCCCTAGTATGTGGTGCCAGCCCTGTGCCCGACCCTTAGCCCCACTTTCAAGGCAGAGGGCTGTGCGCTTAATGGTGGGTGACAGGAAGTGCAAGCTAAGTGTTGCCGACTCTACTCTCTCCTATACTGGGGCACATGCCTTTTGATTCCTCTTTTGCGACAGAGTGAGGTGACGCAGTTATTAGCACACTGGAATTGCATTCAGGAGAATGATGGTTCAAACCCACATCCAACCATCTTGATTAGGTTTTCCGTGATTTCCCTAAATCGCTTCAGGCAAATGCTGGATGGTATCTTTGAAAGGGTATGGGTGCAGCTAGGCACTCAATTCACCATCTGGTAGTCAGATTTAGGCCTTCTGTGATTTTCCAAAATCCATATATTCCAGGATGGTTTCTTGCAATGCATCTTTATGTACATACCCACATACATACATACTTACATACTCCTCAAGCCACCTTATGGTGCATGGTAGAGGTATCATGTACTATTACCAGTCATTTCCTTTCCTGTTCCATTCTCTAATAGAGCGGGGGAAAATGACTATCCAGTAGCCCCTATACCAGCCCTAATTTCTTGCATCTTATCTTTGAGTCCAGTTTCTTGCACAAAAAGCATTGTCTTCCACATGGATTCCCATTTGAGTTCATGGAGCCATCTCCATAGTACTTGCATGCCAATTGAGCCTACCAGTAACAAACCTAGCAGCCTGCCTCTGAATTGGTTTGATCTCTCCCTTCAATCTCACTCTTGTTGACAACTTAGATCCATGGCTCTATGGGGATCGCACCACAGTTGAGCCTTACTATCAGCTTTTACCAACTGAAATCAGGACACTCATCTGGCCAGGCCATGGTTTTTAGTCATCTAACTTCAAACTGATATTGTCATGAGTCCAGGAGAGGCACTGCAACCAATGTCTTGCTGTTAGAAAAGGCAGCTGTGTTAGTTGTCTACTGCCATGGCCCACCAAATTTCACTACACTGTCATAATGGATATGTTTGTCATACATCCCACATTGATTTCTGCAGTTATTTAACATAAGTGTTACTTGTATGTTAGTACTGACAACGCTAAGCAAATGCTGCTGCTGTCGGTCACTAAGTGAAAGCTGTTGGCCACTGTGTTGTCTGTGGTGAGAGGTAATGCCTGAGATGTGGTATTCTCAAGTTACTCTTGACGCTGTGGATCTCATTGAATTCCGTAGCAATTTCCAAAATGGAATGTCCCATACATCTAGTTCCAACTACCATTCTATTGCTGTCCCATGGCTTTTGTCACCTCAGTGTATTATTTTGAAACTTGGAGTGTGTTCAAGAATTCAGCGGTGAACTGATGTCAAGGATATTGATCTGCAATTATGTGGGTCTCTTCATCCACCTTTCTTATTTACAGGAGTCACCTGCAGGTTTTTTCCAATCGCTTTGGACTTTCCGCTGGGCGAGGGGATTCATAATAAATACAACCTAAATAAGGGCCATATTGCTGCAGAGTACTCTCTGTAAAACCAAATTGGGATTCCATCTGGACTGGTGACTTATTTGTTTTCAACTCTTTCAGTTGCTTCTCTATGACATGGTTGTCTATTTCTATGTTCTCCACGAAGGAGTCTGCACAAACATTCAAACGATGGTATGTTTCTACACTCTTCCTACATGAATGAGTTTTTAAACATGAAATTTAAAGCTTCAGGGTATCCTTTTGCTGTCTTCTATTGCCACCTCAGACTAGTTGAGTGACTAGGAGAAACCTTTGACCCGCTTCGTAATTTTACAAGTGACCAGAATTTCCTTGGATTCTCAGCAAGAGCTTTCACCAAGGTATAACAGTGGAAGTTGTTGTTTGCTTCAGATATTGATCTTCTTATGGACACATGAATGTCTACTAACTTTTGCCTGTCAACATTTCCGCATTCTTTTTTGAACCGAGAGTGTAACATGTGAATTTAAAATTTTCCCGGCGAATTGACTGTTCAAACAAATTTCGGGCTTGCAGCCGGTCGTCGTTCAATACTTCGCACGATATTTCAACTGGGCACCTGCCAGTCATCTTCAGGTGAGCCGTCGCAGACTGGCGATAACGTTTTCCGCTCCGCAATATATAGCGTACTGTAACTATTCTGCGCATGCGTCGAAAACTTGATAGTTGAACCAACACTGCCCGCCGGCAGCGCCCTCGCTGGTGGAATAGCGGAACTCAGTCGCCCTCTGCTTTGCTGTTTGCCATGGCCGTCGACGCACTGTGTCGTCTTCGATTTGAGCAAATCGTGGGGATGATGGGATTCCATGCACTGTCCAGCTGTAGCCGCTGTCACGGTTTAACAGATTTTCCGCCAGTCGTATTTCTACGGATTCTTTAATAATGGAGTCCCAGAAAGACGTTGCTGTGGACAAAATCATTGTTTTCTCATACTCCATTGAATGTGCAGTAGAAATACAATGTTCAGCAATAGCGGACTTGCTTGGCTGCAAAAGGCGGGTGTAACCGAGCGAGGTGGCGCAGTGGTTAGCACACTGGACTCGCATTCGGGAGGACGACGGTTCAATCCCGTCTCCGGCATCCTGATTTAGGTTTTCCGTGATTTCCCTAAATCGCTTCAGGCAAATGCCGGGATGGTTCTTTGAAAGGCACGGCCGACTTCCTTCCCCATCCTTCCCTCACCCGAGCTTGCGCTCCGTCTCTAATGACCTCGTTGTCGACGGGACGTTAAACACTAATATCCTCCTCCTCCTCCAAAAGGCGGGTGTAAACGTTTATGTTCAGTGCAGCGTTCTTTCACGGTGCGTGTGGTTTGACCTATGTAAGCCATACCACATTGCACGGTATCTTGTAAATTCCGGCCTTTCGTAGTAACAGATTGTCCTTAACTGATCCCACAAGGTCCGCAATCTTCGTGGTGGGCGGAAAACCACTTTATACCTGAAATTTCCTGTTGATATCACTGCTTTGTTCAGGCACGCACTTTCCTCAACTTATTTTATGTTTAATCAATAATATTTTGAACAGACTGACGGTGTCGCCATGGGTAGCCCCCTGTCTCCTCTGGTCGCCAACCTTTTTATGGAGGATTTTGGAGAGAGAGCGCTTGAATCAGCTGCCCTGAAGCCAACAGTTTTTTGGCGGTATGTGGATGACACTTTCATAGTGTGGCCTCATGGAGAAGATAAATTAATGGAGTTTCTACATCACCTCAACTCCATTCATAGCAACATCCTGTTCACCATGGAAATAGAGAAAGATGGTTCTTTACCTTTCTTGGATGTCCTGGTTCGAAGGAAGAATGATGGTTCTCTAGGGCATTCAGTTTACCGGAAACCCACTCATACTGATTTGTACCTGCAAAGCATTGAGTTGCCATCATCCATCGCAAGCATGAGTTTGCTTAAAACACTTGTTCATAGAGCTCATACTGTCTCAGATCTAGATAGCTTATCTCAAGAACTCGCCCATCTAAAGACAGTATTCAGCGAAAATGGGTATTCCATCCAGCAGATTAACAGGGCACTAACAGTTAAAACTAAGAAGCAGGAAGTGAATAAAGAGGAGAACATGCCGGAACAATCTTTAGCTTTTCTTCCTTTCGCTGGCAACACTTTGTTTAAAATAGCAAGAATCCTCTGAAAATTTCAGGTAAAAGTGGTTTTCCGCCCACCATCGAAGATTGCGGACCTTGTGGGATCAATTAAGGACAATCTGTTACTACGAAAGGCCGGAATTTACAAGATACCGTGCCAATGTGGTATGGCTTACATAGGTCAAACCACACGCACCGTGAAAGAACGCTGCACTGAACATAAACGTTACACCCGCCTTTTGCAGCCAAGCAAGTCCGCTATTGCTGAACATTGTATTTCTACTGCACATTCAATGGAGTATGAGAAAACAATGATTTTGTCCCCAACAATGTCTTTCTGGGACTCTATTATTAAAGAATCCGTAGAAATATGACTGGCGGAATATCTGTTAAACTGTGACAGCTGCTACCAGCTGGACAGTGCATGGAATCCCATCATCTCCACGATTTGCTCAAATCGAAGACGACACAGTGTGTCGACGGCCGTGGCAAACAGCAACGCAGAGGGCGACTGAGTTCCGCTATTCACCAGCGAGGGCGCTGCGGCAGGCAGTGTTGGTTCAACTATCAAGTTTTCGACGCATGCGCAGAATAGTTACAGTATGCTATATATTGCGGAGCGGAGAACATTATCGCCAGTCTGCGATGGCTCACCTGAAGATGACTGGCAGGTGCCCAGTTGAAATATCGTGCGAAGTATTGAACGACGACCGCTGCAAGCCCGAAATTTGTTTGAACGGAGAGTGTAACAGTTTGCTTTCTCATCATTTTTTGAATTTGTTCCTTTATCCACCTATTAGGCACTTATATGTCCAGAACGCTATTTACATTCTGTTTAAACTTTGACCATAATTCCTTTCATCCTTCTATTGGAGCTAAATGATGTCCACTGAGTGGAATGCAAAACAACTGCTTGTCTGCTTTTTCTAGCATAAATACTCTTCTAGCCTTCTTGACTGATTTATTAACTTTAGTAACCATTGTCATCATGATGGCATTATGTCACTAATCCCTGTCTCTATACTGACGCTGTCAATAAGGTCAGACCAGTTTGTAGCCACAGGGTCTTAAGTATTTCCATTGCATGTGGGTTGTCTAACTAGTTGTTCTCAGCAGTTTTTGGGAAGTGTGTGTTCAAAAGTACATAAAGACTGTCCGCCCAGGCTGCCTGTGGTGAATCCATAGACACCCCAGTCTGTACTTGGTAGATAAAAATTGCCCAGACCAATACTGTTTGCTCTGGGTATTTTCACACTTCAGAGGGTAGACTTTCTTAAGATGATTCTACAACTGACACAGCAGAGTTGGGTGGCCAGTGAAAATGTCCCATAATAAACTTGAGTTCACCTAGCCCTGCTACTCGTGCCCAGATTCAATTTTGACCCCGCATAGTCACAACATTTTTACAACAGCAATGAGCACCCCCCTTCATATGGCATCTAATATGTCCTTCCTGTATACACTAAATATTTTAGAACTTCAGGTTTCATCCCGCTCTCTGTCCCAAGAATAAGTTGAGTGTGACAACAATAAGTTCAGAAACTTTTTTATGAATACTTCAACAATTAATTGTTAAAATTTTGACAGTTTAAGTATGTCTACTTTGTACATGATCTGATATTTGATTTTGATATTGCTCTTTGCTTATTGATTGGTGAGCA